>NW_015388134.1:115205-157582 GCF_001527695.2 Protobothrops mucrosquamatus
TCCCTAACAGCCCAAGACAGATCCATCCTGTCTTTCATTGTAGTTTGCTCAAACCTGAGATTACTTCTAATCTTAGACCCCTGGCCCCTCCAGTATCTACACCAGTGTGGGTAGAGGGGAACAACACTTTGAAGTGTGAGACATCCTCGATTCCCACAAACACCATGGTTCCACTCAATATTTAGTAGCTTGGAAAAACTTTCCCTTTTCTCAGAATGAATGAGTATATACAAAGCATGTTAAAGCTTCTAAGCTACTTAAGTGTTTTCACTCTAAATAATCTGATAAGTCTGATTAATGACATATTTTATTTGTTTTCTTCCTCTTCCTTTTTTATGTCTTTTGCAAGTGGATTACCCATTTTTCTAGGGGTCCATATGTCAGGTCCCTAAAGCAACATATTTTTCCCTTTGCATATTGTTGAATCTGTAAATCTTCTTTGTGACCTGCCATTCTGTTGGGAGGGGGGAGCTTTTGGGATTGCTTTTCACAGTCTTGCTATGATGCCCTTCCCCTAGGGAATGGAATGTCTCACCCTTATCTAGGAGATGGTTTGCACTTGGAGCCAGAAGGAAATGAAAGTGACAGAGACCTTGAAGGAGCGTGCCAAAGAACCCAGTTACCAAAACACTATGCCACCTGTGGATTGGCTGGATTTAAAATGAACACTGGGACACTGGGGGGAGGAGTATTGAATGTTGCTTTTATTATATTGCTTTTGCGGGTTTTTCCCCAGACGTTGCCTTGATTCCCTGCTGTCACTAGCCTCTAATAAAAGTTCCTTTTGAGACAATGCCTGTTTCAACAGTTCTGCTTTCTTGGGTGGCTTAGATGAGGTCAGTCCTTACAGAGACATTATGACTTCCAAACCCTTGTAAAGAGCTGGAGCATAAATGGGGATGTCAGAAATGTTTTTGAAAATGTAATGTTACCATCATTACACTCATGCTCAACTTCAGTTCTTTGGAAATGCTATAGCCAAGGAGATGGATCAGATGTTTTGTCTTATATTATAAACTATTACAAGCTACAGAATCCAATCTGGATTGGTCACTGGGACCAGATGTTTAGTTTTCTGAACTTTTGGACTTGTGCTAGAGTCCATCCTCAGCAAACTTCTTTCTAGTTTATGGAACTTGAAATCCTGAAATATCTGGAACTCTCCCATTGAATTAGATAGTAAGACTTAGCATGTTTCAGAAATAATTTAGGAGTAATTTTTCAAACCTAGCTTGATTTTTTTTTTTGAAGGCATTTAATCAGTCTGGAAAAGGAATTAAGTAACTGGGATTTCTTAAAGCAGCAATTTCTTCCCAATCATTCTTAAAATATGCATTGCATATTAGGCTGGCCATCAATATGCAGTACTCTGTTATTTTTAAAATACAGTTGTTTCAGCCATTAGCAAATCAACTTTAAACTCTACAGCTATTCCTATATGTTTCTGCTTCAGCTTGGACAGAATAATCTATTCCTTCTCCCCACAGCCTGATGATATTAAAATAGGATATATTTACAATAGGAGATATTTATTGCACTCTTTTAGGAGGAATATGCAATTTTATAGGAAGCAAACAATGACCAGAAATATATATCTCACTCAAATGAATCTAGTGTCATCATCATCAGATATTTGGAGCAACAGGCTCCAAAAAAGCAAAGTTTCTTAAAAGGGCTGCTTCATTATATAAATTAGTGAGTTTTATTTAGGGCAGTGGTTCTCAACCTGTGGGTCGGGACCCCATTTGGGGTCGATCGACCATTTCATGGGGGTCGCCAAGCAAGGCTGTCCGCCACTTTTTTTGTCCGCCATTTTTTTGTCCGCCATTTTTTCCCCTTTTCCGGCGGGTGCCTTACCTCCTTTGGGCTGGGCCAGCTGGTGGTCGGCCTGCTCCGTCTCTGCCGCTTGCCAGCTACGCCTCGGCCGGCGCAGGGGGCGGAACCACGCATGTGCGGCGCTCCCGGGCAGGGAAAGTCCTCGACTTACGACTGGTTGGGTAGTCCTCGACTTACGACCAGTTTAGTCCTCGACTTACAACCAGTTTAGTCCTCGACTTACGACTGGTTTAGTCCTCGACTTACGACCGGTTGGGGTCGCGGCATTAAAAAGGTTGAGAACCACTGATTTAGGGCCACAGGGGCAGGAGTTTGGGGGGTGCAAATGCCAGCAGATGGACCTATGTGTAAGCTATCAATATATGTTTCTCTGGCTTTCCTCTTTTCACTGTTACAACTATTACACAGGTTGGTTATTGTTCTATGACTACAGAGAATATTCAAATACTTAGACTTAAATCTACAGTACATAAGTAAAGCAGAGTACATTTGTTCCATTTTTATCTTTGCTTAAAAATACAGATAGAAGTATGTTGGATTATATGAGGCTTGCATTACTATAGCAGATGAACTTTTTTTTTTCAAAAAGTCTCTTCTATTTATGAAAATTCTCTCTTTTTTGCCTGCTCAATTCCAGTTTGTTGTTATTTGTGTGCATACTGAGTTATAGGAATGGCCCAAAGTGGATACAGTAATACACCTCCGAAAACCATTTAAATCAATAGGATTAAACATATCTGATTCTTTGTTGGCTTATAAATAAAATCTTGAAGAAGCATTACATTTTAAATGTAGGTCCTTCTTTGCTATTATTTGCATTTTTCTCCCTCAAGACCAGTTCCATTATCAAGGATGAATTGCATTTCTCACCCATACCTGGGAAAGCTAGTCTGGTTTCAGAAGGGGTTCTACAATATGCTTTTAATCATGTTGTAAATTGTGCCTTACAGTCCCTTGCCTCCACCCCTTAAAATACAAGGCTTCCTTTATCAGATGTTTCTGGCTTTATTAGCAATTTAAGAATGAGCTGAGGTTAGAAAAATATTCTTGTTCTGTAAGGCCTGGCTGCTATTTATTCTTGTGCAGTAGGCTAGTGTCAGGCATCTCCATTAAACTTTTGTGGCAATCTTATCGCTATTAAGAATTAAGAGATCAACATCACTGAAACCAGGAATAACCTTGTGCTCACATAAGTACTGTAAATTATCACTGATGAATACTAGAAACATTCACTAAGTGGAAAATGTGCTGAAACTACAGACTGTATTATTAAAATTCATAATGTAATCCCATGCACATAGGAAAAAACCTAAATTCAATAGGAAGTGTATTTGGCATGTGTGCTTGGAATTACTGTTTAGAGTATTTTGAGGATTAAATGCATTTTTGTTGCAGAACTGTAATTTTATTCACCCTTGCTTGACTCATGAAAACTACATAGAATATCAGTATAAGGGAATTTTTAAACAGATAATATGAAGAAATTCTTCCCCCAAACACTGAGCTTTGCAGACACCACTGGTCTCCAGGTTAATTTGATACTTGTCCTCAATTATTGTTTGAAAATATTTATGATAAATGTGAAAATGATACAGAACTTATCCTTAAAATATTTTTTATCCAGAAAATATTTTTAAAACATGCGTTCTTATCCACAGACTACCACAAAGATAGCTCAACACCCTATTTAACTGTTCCAGTTTTAAAATAATGTTTTCGGCCATGGACATGATCTAGCACTCCCCCAAAAAGAGGACAATGTGGACAATGTGATTGATGACATAGTCAGAAATCATATTTTGCCCAGCTTTTATTAGATATTTTGTGCAGCTGTTATTTATTTTATTTATTTTTTATTAATTTGATTTATATACCGCCCTTCTCCCGAAGGACTCAGGGCGGTGCACATCATATTAAAAACAAGTAACAATAAAATACCAAAATAAAGTTAATAAATACCAAAATAAAAACCCCTCTAAGACCAAATTAAAAGCCAAATATTAGTAGCTGTGTCGTAATTAAAATTATATTAAAAATCATCCCTAACTAAAATCCTCCCTAGGTCAGGCCCGCTTGCTGGAAAAGCCATGTCTTGTTGGATACTTCCTTTCCTCCACTTGCTGGCTTCTGCTGTCCAAGAAGATTTTGGCTGGGGCTACAAGAAAGGCTGAATGCTTGGCTTCTTTACAGTCATCTGTTTGCTTTAGGAAAGCATTGATCAGTCATTATGCAGGCTCCTTACATATGTGGGTTCAGTGCTCTTTTGAAATAGCACTAAAGTCATGTTTAAAAATAAACTAAGTAACAAAGGGTTTGCAAGAAGCATCAGGGGTTGCTTCCTCTCATGCCTTTCTTCTGTTCAGTCAAGCTGGAGTTTAAATGTGGAGTTCAGTAATTATTGCAATGATATAATATGTAATTATACATTTAAAAATGTAAAATCATCCCTACAGATTTTACTCCACTAGTGGTTGCCAATTAAACAGGGCTGTTGTCATCTTCATTACAAGACGATTGAGCAACACTGTCTGAAGACATTTCCATGGTCATGTGGCCAGTAGGATGTCACAGAACACTGTTACTTTCCCATTGAAATGGTACCTATGTATTTGTATTCGTATGCGTTCAAACTGCTAGGTTGGCAGGAGCTGGGGCAAGGATGGGACCTCACTCTGTTGCGTGAAAGCTCAGGTCTCAAACCTGGGCTGCCGGCTTTCAGCCGAGAAGCCTAGCATCTTAACCACTGAGCCACTGTCCCACCCCTATAATTATTCATATAGAGACACAGTTTGGTGTATTGGTTAAGGCACCAGGCTAGAAATTAGGGGGGCATGAGTTTTAGTTCCTCTTTAGACATGAAGCCTTGACCTCAGACAGTCACTCTCTCAATCCTAGGAAGGAGGCAATGGCAAATCACTTCTGAGAAAAATACAAGGATCTGTCTAGATTCCATGAAGTTGCCAGAAATCAGTTGCCCTGACCTGAGGTCACCCCTGCTCTAAGAAATGTACATATAATTGATCATCTCTACTAATTCTACCAAATAGTGAGAGCAATTGTTGATTGTTATTATTTGTATCAGTAGGCGATATTCAATAGAAAGGAAAAAGAAATTGGCAGAATTTCCCTACTGTTTTCCTGAATCTGTTCCACATTAACAGGTATACTATTACTCACTGGTCTAACTGATTACATGCCATCATCAAGTCATGTTTGATTTTTAGTGATCAATAAGGGAGAATAAGGCTCAGCTATTAGGACAAGATAATTTCTTCCACCACACTTTCCTCCCTGTAGTATTCCAAGATTGGAGAAATGATATTTCAGCCATGAGAACCTTTAGTTTTATGCAAACAGGACATTATGTAAGCATTAGGTCTCGTATCACTTACTTGGTTTAAAAATATTAGGGGTGAAGTCAAAATTCCAGATTAGTATACCACCTCCCATAATAAAACCTTATATAAATATATATATATATATTTGAATGCAGCTTCATCTGTTCAAGGTTTTAACCAAATGACCTTTGTAGGTAAAATTCAAACAAACTACCATTGCAGTGAGCCTGGACTTATTAACTTTGGATAGGCTCAACAATGATTTTTTTCTAGAAAAGTCAGAAATAATTCATTTAAAAAAAAATCATTCCAAAACCTCTTAAAGAAAAGCATCCACTGGGAAGGAAAATGGATGATTTACAGGAAGATGTTTTACAAAACTAGCTAGGAAAAGGAGGAGGGCAACCAAAAATTCACAGATTAAAAATGACTTCAAAAATACCTCTTTTGTCCCCAGCTCAAATTTCTCTGGGTTTATTCTCCAAAACTGGCTTTTGAAAGGTTTCTCCCTTGTTTCACAAGTATATCATTTTGAAGAGCTGGCTCTGGAAAACTAAAACTGATTGGTGATGAAAATAACACTCCCTAGTAGAGTTATTTGCAATGAAATAAGAGTATCCTTTTTAAATGTGTACATGAGTGCACTTTCTCTTTACCCTCAAGCTTATTTTTCCAAAATCATAATATTGGGTAATGTGAGATAAATCCCATAAGCTTACGTTTGCTCTTCTGTGAATAGAAGGTGATGCTGAGAAAGTGGGGGCTCAATTAACTGAGTTTCTTTTCTTCTGCAATTGATGTAAATCAGGCTATTAAGGAAAGAGTGAGAATAAGTGAGCAGAATTGGTTGTAACCATTTAGCAGCTTCTAATTGCGAGGAAACTGAGAGAGACACATTGAATTTTAGTGTTCTGTATGTTGACAGTTTAGTTCTTTTTTATTGCAAGAATTTATGAACTGTTTGATGATAGCACCAGTCAAAGCATGGCAATATAATGACATGATGCACTGTTGTGCTTTATTTATTTCAGTATAATGGTGGGGAAAGATGGGACAGGAGAGAACATTCTTTCCCATGCTTTCTAAGGAAATTTTCCAGAAAATTGCTAGTTTTCCAAATCAGCCTCTGGGCAAAAGGAATGGTCTTAGAGAACATATATCAACATGCAACATGTGCCTCCTAGTATTTTGGGATGAGGCTATTAGAAAACATATGCCTTTTAGTTGCTAAATCATCGTATCTTCATCCTTTGGAATATTTTTCTTTCTTTCTTAACTTATTTGAAAACTAGGAAGAGTTCACTCTGTAAATATTTCAGTTTTGATTCCAAGTCAGCACCTAAATTTTTCTGTATCCCACCTTTTGAGACATGTTGGTTCAAACACAGATTAGAGCCTATTTTTGTTATTTGTGAATTAAGTTCACAACTAGGCAAGTCTTTCTTCTAGCAAGTAACACTGACTTTACCATAGCAACCACTTGTTATTTTAGATTTTTATCATCTGGGACTCTTAGGAAGTGAGCAGAGAATCTGAAGAACAAACTGTACCTTCTGGGTGGTTAAATCAGCAGAATAAACTGGTGATTAGGGAAAGCGACCTAGGGTGGAGAGGGAGAGAACAGGCCATGTTCCCTTTGTTTAAAGGAATCCACTATAAGATGCTTTTAAAAAAACCTTTCTTGACTAGGAATATCTGATAATTATAAATTAGAATAATTAAAAGGACACTGACTGACCTTGCAACTTTAGATATTGCTGGATGACAATATCTGGGGCCATTTCTTTCAAACAGGATTTGTTAACCTTAACAATAATATCTTCCTAGGCTGTGTAATACAAAATGTTTTCTCATTTGGAGAAACCAGAAATTTAATCAGGGATCTACTAGTTAGCTACAACTCCTTCCTCCAACATTTAATCATTAATACCTTCTTATTCTTAGTTATTTATTTTAAATTCCATACATGCTTTTACTTTTTAATTTATGCTAGGGTTACCTATTTGTGTTTCCCATTGTAAAGATAGTGACTGCATGGCCCAACAGATTACAATATCTTTTAAAAATGAATTTCTCCTTCTCCAGCAGCACTGGAATTTACAACTCAGGTGGGTGAAAAGCTCTTGTGGCTACACTGTTCTTGTTAAAACACTTGGTGTTGCATGTTTTATCAAATCTGTGTCACTGAGCAGAGTGTCTACAAAACTGTAGCTTCTTACATTTGTTGTGTATTTGAAAGGAATAGTGGGCTGGGTTGGAAAGTGCAAAATATTTTTGCATGCCATGTGGTTATCAAAAATTATCTCCTTAAAGATACAGCAACATAATGGTGTATCAGACTACAGACCATTGCACCAAATGAAGCCTGCTCTGGTCCTAGCTGATTTGATGTACAGTACTTTGCTGATGTTAAGACTTTTCTCTATACTCCATATCTGTGCAGTTACAATAGAATGTGTGGAATATATTCATCATAATGAATCAAATTTTGAGGAATCCTGACTTACCAAAATTAAACATACCAGTGTGTGTTGGTCAAATGGAGTGTGTGAACTGGGTACTCTGGCTTACTCTCCAATAGTAAAAAACATGGGTTATTCTTGACTTACAATTTATGGCTTGCTTAATAGAAAGAAACCATGGATTCTGGTTTGCATGATCTAAAAATAATAGTAACAGCCAGAAGGAATTTCTATAGTTTGTGAGTCATTTTTTATGGCAATAAAAAACTTGTTTATTCATGGTAAAGCAACTTTGGCAAATGAACAGGTTTACTAAATTATTTGCCCCACTAGACTGTTTAGAAAGTTATTGCAAAGATAAAACAATAAGCATTCATGTACTGTATGTCACCTCTAGCATTCTTTAGGAAAGGTAGGAGTAAAGATTGGAAATATAATATACGTAGATTAGATATATAGATTGGATAGATAAGATACATGGAGAATAGAATAGAATAGAATAATAGAATAGAATAGAATAGAATAGAATAGAATAGAATAGAATAGAATAGAATAGAATAGAATAGACATTAAACAGGGAAAGCTGCAGGTGGAAAGGGCTGTAAGGAAAACCTGGTAAGTGGTTATGGATTTAATTTTCTCTCCTTTCCCAAATCTCGACTACTGTGGGGGAAAAAATCACACATACCTTCCCATCATAAATTATATAGGAAATGCAAATGCTGGAGACTGAAGACACCACAGTGAAGCAAAATGAACATTTCTCATCTTAGCTTCCAAGCATCTCCTGAAAACCATCTTCCCAGCAGGTCACACATGTTTATTTTTCTTCTTTCTCATGCCTTGTTGCCACCCTAAGATATTAGACTATTAGAGAGAAGACATTAATGCAAGATATTTAACATTCATCACTGTTAACGATGCTGTCTTAAGCTATACTTAACTTTAGCTGATTAACAGCTGAATGAAAGTGTGGCATAGACCATTATGGAAAAGGCTCCTAGTGTAATAAACATCACCTCTACTAATAAGAGGATCATTGATGTTCTTTAAGTAATCCCAATGCTTAGCTGAAAGGTCTTTCCTTTTTTGCAATTGCCAATGAGGCTCAAGCTAGAGCATTTGATCGATCTATTTCAGTGTTTTTCAAAGTTAGCAGCTAGATATGTGAACTTCAGTTCTCAGAATTTCCAACCACCATGACCAATCAGCAATTGCATGCTTGCTGGGTAATTCTAGGATTTGAAGTCCATATAATCTTAAAGGTACCAAGTTTGAAACACACTGATCTATTTCATTAATATGCAATGGACTGTGCTTATTGCTCTCAGATTCTGGAACTTCCTACCATGAGAAGGCAGATTAGTTTCATTTTTGCTGTCCTTCCCTTCAAAAGAAAAAGTATTTTCTTCAGCTCATTTATTTTGGAAGATAATTGGTGCAATTGATTCATGAGTTTTTGTTTGAATTCTAATGTTGTATTATTTTTGCAAGAAGTGTGGGAGTTTCCTACACAGTACAATAATTGTGTCTCATCCATGGAACATTATCTGTTGAATGTCCTCTAATTGCCATATCCCTTTTTTCCCATTGAAACATTCCCATTAATTTATATTTCATATTTTTAATCCCCATCTTCCTAATTCATTGTTTCATCTCATAAAGAAATATTAAGATGGAAAAATGATGTAGGTGTATAGTACACATATAGTTTGGAACAATTCAGCATCTGCCTGTCCTTTTGGTTCTATTGTCTATTACCAGTAGAAAATTTTGCAAGATGTTTGAATTAAATCTGCTTTCCATTAACTTAAACACACATTTAGTGTCTGATATGCTGGGCAGCAATAGAGCATTAACCATGGGCTAATGACACTGATTAAAGACAGTGAGAACTTTTTTTAAAAACTATTTGCAGGGAACCTATTTATACTAAATATTTATAACAACAGAAACCCAACATTCACCCATGTCATTTTTTCTCCTAGGTCTCCCTCCCAGAAACTATCCTCCTCTAATTCTTCTGTTTGTCCCCCCTTCATTCTGTTTGCTTCTCCCATTTCTGAATTGCAGAATGGACTGGATTTATTATCCTCTGTTCAGTATGACTTGACTTTCTCCTGGGTCTGCTCAGAAAAATACCTACTACTTCTCTCTTGGGGGAAGAACCTCTCACAGGGTCTTTTGCCCAATCCATCCCCAGAGAATTGGGCTTGACCAATGACCCAACATCCCCCTTCCTATCTTCGGTGCTGTGTGAAGATCAGTCTATAGAAAATTGCATCTTTCCTTCTCATCTTGACTGAACATCTAATGTCTCTGGATCTTCCCTTCCTTTCTTCCAGGGAAGCCACTTGTGGAACTTTTTTCTCCTTTCCCAACTAGAAACCACCAACTGCTCTACACATAACTCACATAACTTCATTCTCCAACTTTTCTCTCCAGCCATCTTTTTTTCTCTCCTCTCTCTCCAATTTTTGGTCAGACTGGAACATATCCCCCAGCAATTGAGAAGATAAGTACCATCCCCATCCCAAAGGCTGGTCAAAACAGGTATATTTTCAATTGACAGTAAAAACATTTCAGGGTGAGAACCTGCTTAACTTCTCTGGTGAGTTTTTTTCTGCCTGGTATGCATCACAACAGACAATTTCTATCTCTGCCACAAATGAGCAATGTAACAGGTTGTGATACAGTCAGTAAACAAGGAGGTTTCAAACAGTTTAGAGGCTTTGGAAACTTTTAGTTAAAAAAAATCCTAGAACCCTTGATCAAGAAACAAAGTTATAGTGACTTAAAATGGGCAATAAAATGAAACGTATGCTAATTGTCTCTAATTGCCACCTGTCCGTACCAAAAAGAACTATTAGGAATTGCCATCTGGAGGGAAGTTCCATTTGACCTTGTTCGGTGGGAGGCTACACGGGAGCAGGATGACTTTGCAGAAGACAGATGGACCTGTGCAAGATAGCAACCGTGGCATTTTTGCCACCTGTCCAAGGTATTTTCCTAGGTAAAGATCATGACCATATTCTTCACCCTTTCAAAAATGACTATAGGTGCAATATAATAGTATTAACAACACCATTAAAAGCCATTCTTCCTCCTGGTGGAAATAATTTTAGCAAAAGAAAGGGAACACCATTTTGCTACAAGCCAGAAATCATCCCTCAGTGTTTCTACCTAACACAGTGTTTCTCAATCTCAGCATCTTTAAGACATGTGGACTTCAACTCCCAGAAATCCCTAGGCAGTTGCTCTCTGGGGATTTCTGGGAGCTGAAGTCCACATGCCTTAAAGTCGCTGAGGTTGAGGAATAATGACTTAACAGATTGCCAACGCCTTGCAGGGGTCTTTCATTAGCTATGCATTAATAAGGGTCACCTTTCCCACTGTTCTCTTGCACCCTTGATGTGGTTGAAAAATACAGCATAGCAAGCAATATCTGCAGAAAAAAATTAACATGCTGCATAGCCGTGTTATCCTCCCCTATCTCCCTGTATTCCTTTGAGAAGGCTTTCTGAATGCATCACTTCACTGTCATTTGCAAGAAGTGAATCTCCTGTGGGACTCCCAAGTGCAATTGGAGCTGGCTGTCAATGACATATTGACAGTTTCTTTCCAGAAGAAACATGGCATTTGGGACTCATAGTCACTCCTCAGCACAGCTGGCAAAGCGTTCTCACTGGAGAAGGTTGACTGACTCCTCATCAGAAATCAAGAGCAGTTCTGAGATCTTTTACTCGGCCTATTTGGGGTGCTTAAAATAAACTTGTTTATTTGGGGTGAACTTTACAGCCCAAATTTTGATCGGAATCTTAAAAAGTATTATCAATACAAAGTGGGGCAGGGAGTCACAGTATGGCAGCTGATGTCCTCTTGGGACCCTTTGGCAGCCCATTCCTGCTTTCACCCTTGATTTCTTTATGCATGGTTGTTGGATAATCCACAGTTACCTGCATTCAGATTCATACTACTGTAATCCATATTGAACAATTCTCAATAGCCAGATTTTTGGAGCGTATTAAGCCACAATCAATCAAACCTCATACAGATAAGTATGATACAGATAAGTATGGAGTCATTTTGGTCTAGTGTTACAGGGGTATGCCTAAAATTCAGAACTTTCCACAGGATTCCCTGCTGGGATTTTTCCTTACTCCCGTGGGGATCCCTACATTTCCAATAATTAAATAAAGTTCCAAACACAGAACTCTCTTATTTCGGTTATATTACATGGCTGTTTCATGTGGATATAGAACAAAATATGTCAAGTCCAAAACTAAGAATGACACATGATGAATCTTCCAAGCTGAGTTCTTCACTGTTTCACACCTACAAACAAAATCTTGCCAGACTGAACATTCTACTATGTCCATCTACAATATACTCTGTGAACTATTAGGGAGGGGCTGCCTTCACCCTTTTTCTCCCGCATGTAATATCTGTACTGAGATGCCTCTTACTCCTCTGGAATGCACTTCCTCTCTCCTCAGAATCAACTTCTTTACTATATTTCATCATCAATATCACTTCTTGTGGGCTGCAGATCCCGTAATTTAGCTGTCTAGGAATTATGCTAAACTTGGAATAAAGAGCGAGGCTATTGTGAATTATTGATATTAAACTCTGTGGCAGACCAGTCAACGATCAATGATGTTGTGCTAACCATTCCTTGCAACATCTCAGTTAAGTAGCTTCTCTGCAGTAGTATCTATTCCTCAGGTTTTGGCTATTACAATAGATTCAGAGATTGATGGCAGGACAAGCAAGAATCTTCAATCTTAGATCATGCTGCCTCTTAAGATACATTGGTCAAAGTAGTCTGGAGCTGTCCTTTCCCTTTTAGAGAATGGGAAAACATTGGTGCAAGGCCTTCTGTAAGGCCTAATCCTTACATAGTTTAATTTATGACACTGAAAAAAAATCAATGTTCCCTTTCCAGTTTCCCATAGGGTATTTTCATTTCATATATGAGCAGCAGTGAAGAACAGAAAACATAGTTATAAATTTCTCAGGTCTAACCAGGAGTAGTTTCCAATGTAGTACTTGAAGTATGTATATTTTCCTAAATTCATATGAAAGCACAGTATAATAATAATGAGGGGACAGTCAACACACTGGATTAGTAAACATGACATTGAAAGAAGAAACACATATGGATGAGTTGTTTTGACAACAAGATCAAATAGTTTAGACCAGGCAATGGAGCAAAACACAACCAGAATGTCCCTTAGCCAAGAAAGGGGGCAATTCATAGAAATATTTCTTTCTCCTGATATAAAGTTAAGGTAAAGGTTTCCCTGTCCAGTCATGTCCAACTCTAGGGTGTGGTGCTCATCTCCATTTCTTGGCCAAGGGATTGAGTGTTGTCTGAAGACATTTTCCATGGTCATTTGGCCAGTATGGCTATACACCAAAGGCTCATTTGGCCAGTATGGCTATACACCAAAGGAATGCTGTTACCTTCTCACCTAAGTGGCACCTATTAATCTACTCACATTTGCATGCTTTTCAACTGCTAAGTGAGCAGGAGCTGGGGCAAGAACAGGAGCTCATCCCATTGTGCGGTGCTCAGGACTCAAACTCAAGCTGTCAGCTTTCCAGCTGACAAGCTCAGCATCTATAACCACTGAGCCATTATGCCCCTTATATCTCCTGACATAGACAACCACAAACGTGCCTGTACATTGCTGTCAGGTTTTTAATCAGGAAAGACTGCAATTGAAAAATCTATATTAATTACAAAAGTAAAAAAAATAAATAAGCAAGATGTCCACCTCATGCATTCACTTTTACAGTAAACTGTTTGTTCTCTTTCCTATTACTATTTTTCTTTTTCAGATTTTTTTTAACTGCTGGCTTCTGCGACAGTCTAGCCTTGGGTCTGTATGCTGATCATTATTGGTATTGCGTGCACCAATACGAAAGAATGAAAAAAAAAGAGGCTACTTGTCTTTGTAATTCAATTAACCCCTGGGTCTGTATTTGCTTTGGGATATGACATTACTGACATGAAGTGCTGCAGGTATGATGAGCAGAGCTGGGTCTCAGTGTCATGGCAAATCAAATCAGGCCAGTGCGGGAGAGGGAAATGCTAAATGCATAACTCCAACTGACCTCCATAGGCAGAGGGGTGCCACTCGTCAATCTGATGGGCACCACTTGATTAGAAAGGCAGCCTCAGGGATAGGAAGAAAAAAAAGAAGCCATCTAACATTTGGTGGCTCATGTGGGTAAATATACAGTGCAATAAAAGGGCTCATTTTCTGCTGCAGTAACATATGCTTAATCTTGGGAATCAGGAGTATCTTTGATGGGGGTTTTTTAGGTCTCTACATCGGTTATTTATGTTGGGACAGCTGTGAGGATGGTCAGGTTAATAGAGTAAGGGATTACATTTGAGCTTGAACAAGAAGACCAGATGGAAGAAAGGACTAAGCAATGTATTTAAACAGAAAGCTTTTAAAATGTGTTTGGTTTTTTGTTTTTTTTTAATGCACAGCTTGGAGCAATGGACCATTGTTTCATTGCTGCTTGGAACTGTGCCATGCATGATCACATATGAGGTCTCTAATTAAATAAATATCCTTCCATCTGAAATGTAATATCCTCCTTGCATTGTAAGTCTGGTACCTTTTTCTGTAGTAAGTGGCAACAGAAATAAACTGAGTCTCAGCGATAAATTTATTTGATTGATGCATCAAGAAAACCACTGGCCATAGGACATCTAATGCTGGAAAGTGATAAGTCCCTTTATTTCACATTATTGCTTTAAAACAGTCACATACATGTGCTTGAACGCTATGAACAAGAGGAAGGGGAGAATACCCTTTCATATGCAGCTTTACAAGAAGCAATTAAATGCCTGGATAAATGCTGTCAAAACTGCCTTTTTTCTGACATTCACAATATAAAAGAAGTATTGGGATACAGATTTGAGGCTGCAGGATTGGATAATTTGCAAAACAGGGAACAAAGGGCAGGATGAAAGATGGATTTTTGGGGGGGAGTGGGGATTATTGTGAAAGGCCATTGTATTCTTTCCAGCCTCTATATGGCCTCTGTCTTTCTGCCTGGTAGATTTTTCTTCTAGGAACAATTCAAAGAAATGGAGCATAGGAAACACTCATCTCTGCCTTTAGAGTATTTAGAAGTTCCTGGTGATATTTCTGCATATATATCTTTATCTGTAGTGCAACAGCAGTCTAATTTAAAATTACAGAAAGCTTTAAATAAATGGTAGGCAAGACTATAGAGAAGAAAAAATAATTAGGGCAGTCCCCGTGAACCTATGTAGGCCTTCACAAAAATGTAGTAAATAAATTACATACACTCCTCCTCCACTTTTTTTTTTAAAAAAAAGTTGTACCATTTGGAACTATTCTTGTTCAACAAGCTAAAAACACAGAAGACCTAATGCTCCTGTTTTATTTAAGCCCCATCTCAAAGAACAAAAGGATAGTGAAAGTTTGGTGTGTCCCCTTCCTATGATGTCCCTACATTATTACCATACCCTCTCAGAGGTCAGTTAAAAATAATTGCCTTTTTACAGCAAAAACAAGATTACTTGACCCTAATATACCACATTTCCCAGAAATGAAGACTAGTGGGTTTGTTTCTTAAATTAATTTGCCTTTGGAATCAAAGGGTGATCTTGGATTTGCTGACAATATGGTAATGGAAGCAAATGAATGTATCTGACTATTCTTCCTTTTTTGAGAAGCAGAATTTTCTTAAGCTAATGTAAATACAGTAATATAATACAGTAAAACCTCACTTTACAGGATGAATTGTGGTGGGGGTAGGTTATTCCCAAATAGCCATTAAATCTAAAAGTATGTACATTATTCATTTCAATTGGCATTATCACACAAATCATGTAAAACACCATAGATGTTATAAAATGAAATAAAAATGTGAAATTCATCAGGCCACTTTTCATCAAACATTTGTCCATTACACCGGAAGGCCTCTAAATTGAAGTCTGTTAAATTAAAGTGTTATTGTGCAGTATTTTCAAAAACTTCCAAACCCTACTTTTTCACAACCTAAACCTAACCTGGCTTTCCAGTTGTTTTGACATCCCAAATCAGCCCTGTAATAGGGTTATAAAACACTATTATAATGTAGCATAATAGTCAGTGTACTCCAGTGTAACCTATTCAGGTTAATTTGATATTATGGTTAGTTTCACAGGTAGTCAGATGTTTAGGCTGGATTTGGCATGTTTCTCTATCTTTGAAATCCTTCCCAAGAACCTGGGTAGGCAGATGATGTTTGTTGGTGTTAAAGAAATAGTCACAGGACATAAGCTGTTCTAAGTAAAGCTGCCTTCTGCAAATGGCTGATCTTGAAGGTACCAAATAAATTAATCCCTTTTCTAACCAGGGTACCTTCTTAATATATAAACTTCAGCTTCCAACATTCTTCCCAATACCCATACTTGATGGGGAATTTCAAGAATTAAAGTCATCGCAATATGGCTGGGGAAGACATTGTAGAAAATCTGTGGTATAACAAATATGAAGAATCTGAGAATGTTCTTCTCCTTTTGATGAACGAAACATCATCGTCATTGTCATCATTTTAGCCATTGTCTATACAGTATGTACTGGTTGGAAACAGGTATTAGAGGCCTTCATCCTGCAATGGAATGAAATATACATCACCTGAATTCAAGACTTCTGTGTGGTAAATTAATATAGATTTATTTGAATCAGAGGCAGAATGACATTTATTATAGTATATATAATTCCTCCCTCTCTTTACAAGGTACCATATCTGCCAGTTGCCCTTTAAGATGAGATCACATGTTTTGCTTTTTAGAAGTAACATTTTGCAAATAACAGGGTGTCTATAATGAGAATGTCCAGGTAATCTCTGCCTCCATTGAAATTTTCTGGGGGGAAACCCCCATGTGATCAACTTTTTTGAACAAAAGAACTAAGGCAAAACAGCCCTCTTAAATGAGTATGAATTTAATAGAGGAATGATGAAGTTAATTAAAGCTCAGTGTGCAAGCTAAAATCTAATCAGAAATCTTTGGAGTTTTTCTTGTTGTTGGGCTCCAGCTGGTACTTATTTTTAAGCCAAAAGCAGGAACCAAAGCAATGAATAATGCCAGTTTTTATGCAAATAAGAGTTTCTGATGATGTAATAAGAATTTTCCCCCTGATAGTTCAATACTTGTTGTTGCCCACATTCCAAACAGGGATTCAAGCATGATCCTTTCCTTCTCCCAGATCAAATTTTAAAAGGGTTTAAATGTCAGTAAACCTTTCTCTAAATCAAAGTTGTTGTTGTTTTTCCCAAAGGGGAAAACCTCCTTAACACTTGTGCATGCAACTGGTGCAGATCATTTGAGGTTCACTGGTTCATCTTTTGTTCTCAGCTGCATTGATCCAGAAAAGTGTAGACATGCTCTTTTCCTCTCTGAAAGTAGAACTGAAGCTAAAATATACCCCTCTAATCTTTGCCTTTTTTTATTCTGTCTGCCATCAAAGAAGATGATTATCAGTCTAATCCAATCTAGTCTAGGCTAATCCATGATGGTATAATAAAATGAACAAAAGGCTATAATGCAGAATAGTTAAAGAACAATACAATTTCTAGGAAAGTACAACATAAAGGCAACAAAAAATACATTTTTTGTATTTTTTCCCCCTTCAAGTTAGTTTTAAGTCTTAGCGACTCCATGGACAAGTCCTGGAGTTCTCTAACAACATTTGACCTTGTCTTCTCCCTATGGTTGAGAGCCAGTGGCAACCGAAAGATATCTAGATGGCTTCTGTGCCTGAGGCAGGAGTACGTTTCCCAATTCCTCATCCTGTGCTTTAACCACCAGATCAAACGGAACCCAAAGAGAATCTGGCTCCTCATAAATTAGTATACAAGTCGTAGGTTCCTTCAAACAACAGTATAATTTATCACATAGCTCAATGTGATGTGTTACAAAATGTTAACAAGTAGGAATCTGATGAACAATAATCCACTGACAACTTGATATGCCTTTAACTGTGGATTGACTTGACTTAAAGAGGTACCAATAATTAGTGACTACAGTGTGTTCCAAAGTAAATAAGAGTTAAGCTATCAGATTAGCTTTCAACATCTAACCTAGTGCCCATATTGCTTGCCACCATTCCCTGAAATGTCAAAAGTACTAACATTTGAAAGCAATTAACATTGACATTTGATCAAGAAATAGAATAATACTTGTAATCTAGACAGATGTTCATTGGTGTTCATTCTGCTTTCACGGAGGGGAGAGAAGTCAGAATAGAAAGAACCAATAGTACCAGCTATGATTCTCAATGCTAAATCAATGTCCTAATATTACACAACAGCTCTAGAGAAAAGAAGCTTTATCCCAAGATGTCATCTTTCCTTTTGACCATTTGAGATATCAATACTAAGCCAACTCTCCTCCAGATTATTATTTCCCAGCATAGACCCATTTATATGTATAGAACATCAGTGTCACAGGTTATTTGGTAGAAGCTAATGACAGCTGAAATCCAACATATTTGGTGAGCACCAGAGTAGAAAGCTGCTTACAGATCTGCACTGATATAACGCATGGATGCATCAACACAACAAAGGACATGGATGAGGCTTTAGTATATTTAGTAGCAATTTCTTGTAAGTTTCAGAAACCATTCTATTTAAAATCAATTTTATTTAGGGATAATGGTTTGTAAGTTATGTTGGCCACCATCGTCAGTCTAGCACTGATGTTATTACCTAGTTAGGGTAATGAAATCTATGCAAGAAAACAAGCAAGCTCAGAGAGCACCAAGAACCCCTTGTTGACCACCTTGTTTCAAGCTTTGCATGAAATTTACTTTCCCCAACAACTTAGCATAAAGACATATACTCTGCATGAGGTTTCTACATTCAGTTCTTGCCATTTGCTCTTCAGAATACCAGGTAACAGATGATAAGAAGTAATCTGGTCCAGTGTAAAAGGCCTTCCTATGTTCCCTATGAGTATTTCTTCTCCTTATGGTCTGCTAGAAAGGATTTTCTTCACATTCCCAGAAGATGCTGACACAGATAGAAGAAAAAGTATCCACTCAAAAAAAAAATCTTCCTTCCTAGGGAGGCTTATCTTCCTTTCATTGTCTTCTATTGTTGATGAAGAAGTTTATTTTGAGGCATTTTTGGGCTTTCCAAATTCATTTGAGAATGAATTTCCATTCATTTTATATGCTGAACTATATCTTGTTTAAACTCTTGAGATGCTATTATACAACATATTAATAGCAACAGTTTGCCTACCTTTTTTAAAGCAATTGAAAGCCATTGCATAAATCCTCACATCTGTAGCAAACCACATTAAATCCAAAATGATGAGGCACAGTCCTTTCATCATGCAAACACTTTGTATACTTATGTCCTGACATATGATAGAGGTAGATAAGTCACAGTACTTATGTGAAGATGTAGTTACACCACCTCCCCTTGCCCCTCTAAGAACACACGTGATACAGATGCTTCTAATAAAGTATTTAGATTGGGTTGAGGGGGTATGCCTTCAAATTGGTCTTAACTCCTGGTGAATGCCTGGACTGCTCCCTGCAGGATTTGAGGGGGGGTTTGCAAGATTTTAAGAACTTCATAGCAACTAACTTGAAAATGTGAGTCACTCTTTTTCAGGGCTTCAAATCAAAGCAGGTTAGCTCACTTTGATTGGATGCTTTAATAGAAGGAGGGGATCTTTCATCCTCCAGTATGATAGATGTGATGCAACTCTTTGATCCAGGGGTGCCACTTTGTTTTGGTGTGTTGATTCAAAGAAACATTTGATCAAACTGCCCCTGGGAACCTCTGTATACTTCTACAAAACATCATAACTGCATGTTTAAAAGGAAAATGTAGTTAACATTTGTTTGGGTGATAATTAGTCTATATAGTGTCAGGCAGCCATGGGTTAACATTTGCTGAATCATTGACTTGAATTGTCATCTACTAACCAAACGTTGTGACTTTTGAAAGTCCCACTTTGCACCTTCTAACTTCCCAAGGATATCTGGATAAATTGCCAGCGTTTATCAAAAAGAATGAGAATATTAGATCACAGGGTGCTTTGTTCTATATGTCAGCATCTAATCAGTTTCCTGCGGAGCTTAATTGTGCTTGCAAATGCACGTAGTAAGTTCAGATTTCATAAAAGAACTGGACAGTTCCATTCTTAAGGTAGAATAACTTCACAGATTTCTCAGCACTGAGTCCTGCAATTCTGTTAAAATGCAGATAATTAAATCCCCAGGAGAGATGTCAATTGCAAATTATCAACTCATCTGTCAACAAGCAAATGAAACGGGGTCAATGCTGCAATTAAGCACTTTTATTTGTACCAGAGTGTTGGTATTCCCAGTGCAGTGCGCAGAAATCAAGTAAATATATGTTTTACTCAAACAATTTGTCTTCATCTGGCTGTATCTATAGAAGGATATATTTAAAGCAATTACAGCTGATTTTCATAATCGTGATGTAACACTAGTTGCAAGGACAGCTGTGGTTCAGTCAACAGTAAATAAACACAAAAATCTCAAGACTCTGAATCTCAGAGAAACTATTTGAAATTCTATCCCTGATTTGGAATTCAGAGGGTCAAAACACAAAATACTTTAATGTGTAATTACAGCTAATGTTTTAGCATTTGTATAGGTTGCCAATTCAGATCAAGACAACTACACTTAGGGGGATTATAAGAGGAATTCTGATGCTTAATATGAAGGAGGAAAACTGGAGCTCTCCTGATCTGCTGTGTGGTTGGATTATCTGAAAACAGAAAGCAGTATAAGTTTCTAGATAAATAAATAAAACTGGTTTAAATTCAAATAATCCAGCCACATGGACACAAGTTTGATTATTGCCACTAATAGGCCATGAAGACTCTGTCTATAAATGTAATTTTAGAAGGTAGCCTTTTGTTACATAATGTTACCTCTTAGAGTTATTGCTGATAGCTATTGTTAGATAAAAATGCTTCTTCTCTGCATTTGGTGGGCACCCTTACTGTGCTTTCAATTACTCAAATTGCTTGCAGTTCCTCACTCCTAATTAAGCCTGTGTAATTGAGGGGGGAGGAGAAAGTGCAGATACCGATGATAACTTGTAACAGGGAGCAATAGGCCAGGCAAGTAGAAAGTGCAGGTTTAATAGAGAAGTTACGAACATGCAAGGACAAATATCATAATGAAATTCAGTATTAGCCTTCTATAGATGTGTGTTTTCTAGATATGTCACAGCTGCAAAACCTAGAAGTTCACGTATGCAGTTAAAGAAGGCTGTTCCCAAAGACATACAGGTAGTCCTCAATTTTCAACCATAATGAGAGTTCCCATTCTCAGTAAAGTTGTAAAACAAGTCATCACACCCAATTTTATGACCATTTTTACCATGGTCCTTCTATGGTTGTAACGTGAAATATGTAGTTATGAAGTGAATCCTATGGTTATTTTTTTAATTAGTTTTATTCATCTATAACATAAAATGTGAAGATACAAAAGCAAATAGTAGGGGACAGCAGTAGAAAAAGGGAAAACAAAAAAGGTGTGAAGGAAGGGAGGAGAAGAAACAAAAGGCATTAACTTCCCACTCTCTCTGTTGCAGTAAAATCAGACATTAAAATCAAATCTAACTTTTTACATTTCTATAGTAGTATGCACTAGCCATTTCAGTCTAATCAGTAAAACCCAAAATCATAATATCATTTTTTTCCACCTCAAGCACAAAGTCCAGAAGCGGTTTCCAAGTAGAAACAAAAATACTTATGTTCTTTTCTTTTATCAGCACAATCAATTTGCTAATTCCATCAGCTTTTGTAACCATTTGTCCATGATAGGAATTGAGGCCTCCTTCCACTTTTGTGCATAGAGCATATAAAAGCAGAGTTCCATTTTTTTTCCCAATTCTCTTTCCATTAGAGCCAAAAGGAAAGTTTCTGGTTTAATCTTTATGTTCACTTAAAGAATGTTCTGCATTAATATATGAAACCTCCTCCAATATTTCTTTGCCTGATCACATGTCCACCATAAATGATAAAAAGTTCCTTCTTTACATTTACATTTCCAACATTCATTTGAAATACCTTTATACATTCCAGATATCTTATCTGGTGTTAAATACCAGCGATACATCATTTTGTAAAAAATTTCTTTTAGGTTATAATTTAATGTGAATTTTAAGCCTTTTATCCACATATTCTCCCATTGTTCAAACATCACATTATACCCAAAATTTCTTGCCCATTGGATCATACAGTGTTTTACATGTTCATTTTCCAAATACAATTTTAATAACGTTTTATAGACCTTGGCAATTATATGATCATCGCTACCACATAGTAGGATTTCCAATTCATTTTTAGTAAACTCAAAACCACGGCCTTTTTTGTCTAGTTTAACTCTTTCCTTTATTTGTTGATATGTAAACCAGTGACAAGTGTGACCTTCTAATTCTAATTCTTCCCTAGACTTGAGGATGAGGTCTCCAGAATTGAAAGATACTATTTTACCATATGTTCACCAGTCCGGCTTCACAACCATTTCTTTTCTAAAAAAAGCTTCTTGGGGGGACACCCATAGGGGCAATTTCATTAAAAAAAACTTGTTTTATATTTATTCCAAAGTGAATCCTATGGTTATTAAGTGAATCTAGCTTTCCCCAACTGATGGTGCTTGTCAGAAGCTATCCGGAAAGGTGGCAAATCAAGAGCATGTCACCAAATCACTTTTTCCAAGGCTGTCATAACTGTGAACCATTGTTAAATGATCAATTGTAAATTGAAGACTACCTGTTCGCCTAAACAGTTTGTCAAGCTTTTAATGTTGGGAGTGTCAATTGTGCGAACCAAATGCATGAGCACTGTTATTGATTTCATTTCATTTATTTCATTTCCCCAACTATAAAAGAAGGGTTACTTCTTTCATTCTTTTTAAAGCAGATATGGCTATTCTTTTCTTAAGACCACCTTTACCCAGAAAAATGATCCATGCTAATGCATCTGCACTAAGGATGCAAGGATAAAGCATGTAAAAAAACATCCAACATTCAGTTCCCCCATCAATTTTATTAAAACATGAAAGATCTGCTAAGCATTTTGTATAATTTTAGCAGATGACATCCTGGAACACCATTCATTGTGATGCACGGTGGGTAGCCTACTTGATTTAGATAACATTACTTTGGAACCAGCTCTGCTTAGCAAGCTGTGTTAAATCTATATCGCATAAAAACAAAAGTTATACATACAAATTCTAATAGATTAAAAGCTAAAAAGAACTAATGATCTACTAAATTCAGGACTTTGTGTGTCATCAATTTGTATTAGTACACAGTATATGATTTTTGTGTTGCTGATTTTCTCTGATATTAATATTTAAAATAAATGTTTGTGCTTGAACAAATAGGAAAAATGGGGACATGAAGACAAACAGGCAATGTTCTTTATGAACAGCAAAGGCAACTCTGTCAGATGTTGCCTAAGATAATCTATTCCGACAAAAAACTTTCCACTGTCTCAGGTTGTTATTACGATTTTTCTTAGTGCGAACCTATTGATGTTGTAATACTATCCCCTCCTCCCTATATAAGGTCCTCTGCTTAGGTCAAGCTCTCTGTTCTTAAAACCCATGGAGTTCAACAGCTGCTTCAGACACCATTTCCACATAGAGCCAAATCTATGTTAATAGATATGACTTCCCCAAGAAACCTTGAAGCTGAGGTGCTTTAATTGATAGTTAAGTCTTTTCTTTTTTTAAAAAAAAAAAAAGCAGGATTGCTTGGGAATGAATCCATGGCATCTTGTTATGACTCTTGAGTTTAGATTTATCTTTTCACAGTGATATAGAGCAGTTGTTCCCTAAACTGTGGTCTGAGAATCCCTGGAGATCCCCAAGAACCCTCTCAGGGGTTTACAAAATCAAAATGGTTTGCCAGTCATTGAAGATATTTGCAAAAATTTAAAATAAAGTCAATCCTTGTTGTTATGCTGTTGCTTCTAAATTCCATGTCAGCCTATAATAAGGCCTCCCCATCTGTGATTTAATTGATAAAAGGGCTGATCTGGCATGAATTGTTGAGACTTGGCTGGACCTAGAGGTTGGGGCTGGCCCTTTCCTAAATATGCACACCTGGGTTTCAGGTATGGCATCTGCTGAGGTGTTGCATCTACAGGAGAGGTGTGGAGGTGTGGCAATTGTCATCTGGGAGTCACTAATACATTTTAAGGACATCACATCATAGATCAATAGATATGAGACCCTCTTCATTAAGTTGGGCTCTAGAGGGAGGGTACCAACATCCCTGCTTGAACTCCTTGACACCATCTCTGGGTTGCCAGTAGAGTTTCTGAAACTTATGACCTTGAAGGACTTCAATCTGCCTTCTCTTGGAGTGGAGCCTGGGGTGTTCAGGAGCCCATGGCCACTGTGAAAGCCATGGAGCTATCTCAGATCATCAAGAGACCAACACAGGACAGTAGTCACACAAAAAATCTGTTGGAGCAGTGACTATGTGCTCTGAAATGGGGAGGGGGTAGTGTCCTTCTTGACATGGTCACTTGAGAACATGGGATGAGGATTCTCTGGTGCCACATCCACTGCATAGATGCTCTTCTGAAAACAGAAGTATAATATGTGGGGCTTCATTCAACATCAACAATAACAACAATCATCCTTTTTTTTGAGATTCAACTCTACAAGAGCTCATGAAGGTTCTTTTTGCATGAAAATTCTCCTTACATGAACTCACAGCATTTCCAGGTAGACACATAAAAGGTTTTTGTCTGGATAGCTGGTCCCATCTGGCATTGTACACTAGTCCAAAGATTCTTAATTTTTCACATCTTAAGTGATTTGGGTATATATAAAAGAACTTGTGACAATATGACTTCACAAATTGCATGAAACAAGATGTGATATGTAAAAAAAATTCTATCCCCATAAGATGGCAGCAAAGAAGCTGATTTTTTTTCCTCAAATGCTATCTTTTTGCTGCCATCCAGTGGTTGTGTAGACCTTATAGTCCAAATCTGGCAGCCTTGGAAAGTTTTTCTTTCTCTACAGCAAAATTCCAAACCAAGATTTTGAACTGCTTAAAATAATTTTTAAAAATGCGACAATTATATGCTGTCAGTACCACCATTCTTATTCTCTCTCTTCTTTTCAGGCAAATTGGAAAGCAAATATATTCATTTTCTTTTGGTAAACAAACTGCCTCCATTCCTCTCAACAGCTCCCTGACTTCCCACTTAGCTGTGCTTCTTGTTCTTTCTGGAGACTAATTCTGAAACTGCAACGTGGCAGACACGACCTGCTTTTCAAGAAGACTGAATATATATAGTGCTGCCAACACTCAAAATAGTTTATTTCTACAAAGCCTCAAATTCAAATGTCAATGCTGATTCAAGGAATAAATAATGCCTTCATAAATAAAAGGATTGGAAAGGACTTTCCAAGTCATCTAATCCAGCTCCTCCTGCATAGTGCAGGAATCCATCACTACAGCATATTCAATTCATGGACAAATAAAGACACGTCCACCACTCCAAAGTCAGTTTGTTCCACTGTTGATTAATTATTATTGCTAGAAAACTTCTTTTGAGATCTCACTAAAGACTACTTTTCTATAATTTAAAAGCATTGTTTCCGTCCTATCTTTGGAAGCAATTCTGCCTTGACATCTACACCATAGTCTTCAAACACTTAAAGACAGCATCCTGTCTTCCTGTTACTTCTCATCTCCAGAATAAATATATGCAACACCACCAAATATTCCTCATAAACCTTTCTTCTAGGCTCTTTGGTTGCTCTCTGCCCATGCTCCAGTTCATCAATGTCTTTAAAATTAGACACAAGACCAGATGCAACATAATTAATGCAGAATAAAGAATTTTGTCTGAGCTGGAAATTGAAATTCTGCTGATGCACTCTAGGATTCAATTTGCTTTTCTTGCAGTGGTATCACACTCTCGGCTAGTATTCAGTTTGTGATCCACAATGATACACAAATCCTTTTCACATGTCCTGTTGCCATTAAGGTCCAAATAATACTCTACTCATGTATTTAATTTTGTTTATACCCAAATATGGGACATTCTAGTCATCCTGCTTTAGTCCACTGTATCAGCATTTCAAAATTCTCCTGAATCTTGATTTTGTTCTGTAAGTTGTTTGCTTTCCCTCCAACTTTGTGTTGATACCAATTTGATAATCATAGTTTCTAGCCTTCATACAAGATATTTATAAATAGGTTGAATGGACAGGGCCTAAGCCCCACAATCCCATGATACAACATTCAACACCTCTCCAGGTTGATATGATATTATTGACATAATTAATATGATTGTTCAACCCAAAGTGAAAAAGATCCCACTTTTTCTTACACTAATAAAAGATATTTAAATCAAACTCAATCCTGATGATTTCATGGACTCATCCATGAAATTTTCTTGGCAGTGTTAAGGAAGTGTTTTACAGTGACCTTCCAACCTTGGGATTTCCTAATGGTTTTCATCCATCTACGCACTAAGTAACCGAAATTTACTTAGTGCTGAATTTTATGCAATCAGTCACAGTTTGTCCTAGAACAGGGGTCTCAAACTGCCGGCCCACAGGCCAGTTGCATCATATGATGCCCACCCCAGCTCCAGCAATGCAAAAAAAGTCATGATACATCGCGACACATCATGTGACATGGTGAGTTTGACATCCGTGTCCGAGAACTAGCAATTGCTATAGGTTGGCTGGTTTGTTTGTTTATTTATTTACTTGATTAATAATTTAGTACATCTTGAGGCTTACCTAGCTCTGGAAGATCCTGGGGTGGGGGGCTGCATTTGAAAAGTAAAGAACAATGAAACAGAAGAGAAAAATCATGATCAGAAGAAAGAGATAGAACATCCCTAAAAAAACTGATGGGGTTTAACAGCACCCTACCCACAAAGCTAGTTTTAAAGATTTGTGGAATATCATTAGGGTGGGAGCCACACGGATGTCTGGGAAAATACTGTTCCAGAATACAGAATAACAAAATAACAGAGTTGAAGAGACCTTGGAGGTCATCTAGTCCAACCCCTGCTCAGGCAGGAAACCCCATACCATTTTAGACAAATGGCTGTCCAGTCTCTTCTTAAAAACCTCCAATGTTGGAGCACCCACAACTTCTGGAGGCAAGCCGTTCCACTGAATAATTGTTCTAACTCTCAGGAAATTTCTCCTTAGTTCTAAGTTGCTTCTCTCCTTGATTAGTTTTCACCTATTGCTTCTTCTTCTGCCTTCAGGTGCTTTGGAGAAATGTTGACCACCACCACCACCCTCTTCCTTGTGGCAGCATCTTAGATATTAGAATGCTGCTATCATGTTACTCCTAGTCCTTCTTTTTTTTCTCTGCTGGAGTTGCAATGGGAGGGGTAAATATCTCTATCTATCACCATTATTACTACAGTTTTTGGAGGGAAGGAGGGAGGGAGGGAGGGAGGGAGGGAGGGAGGGAGGGAGGAAGGAAGGAAGGAAGGAAGGAAGGAAGGAAGCCTCCAAGCTATTGAGACCTATTGTATTTGGTGCTTCTGCCTCTATGATCTACGACTCTCAATTCTCTCAAGGTCTGAAAATGGAACTAGTAAATTACAGCTATTTTTCATCTTATATTTATACACCTTGGGACTACTCTTGCAAGCCATCTTCTATGTAAAGACATCTCAAGGGAAAGTTATCAATATCTTAGTGAAAGCCACAGGTTGTCTAATGGGCCTCCAGGGTCCTGGTATACTAACATCTGTCCTCGGGACTGTATTAATGTGAATGATATCAAGCACCATTTGTTATTTCAGTAGTGTTGCTGCGAGTTTTTTTCTTTTCTTACAGTGCTTCTGGGCCTGTAAGACCTTCAGGTGAAGGAGAAAATTAGCAAGAAAATGTTTCCTCGCTTAGGTATGCAATAAAAATTCAAAGTTATGATAATGGGGGAAATTTGGGAATTTTTGCAAGGAGGTATTCAAAGTGTACATTTCCTGTTCTGTCTGTTTATATCTATATAATAAATGTCCCAGTTTCACAGCACGGAGGAATTTATTCAATAAGTAGTTCTCCAGAGTCTTTTTCTGGCGCATTTTCTACAGAAAAAGTGGTCATCCATGCCTTAATAGTTTTATTTACATGTCTTTGGGCACCATATAGTTCTCAGAGGAGCTGTTACAAAATAAAAATAGTGGATGGACACAGTTAAGTATTTTGTTTGAAAATGTGCTTCCTGCTGGAGAGGGGGAAGGACCAGCATCCCTAGTTTGTCTTCTGAATATGAATTTATGTCTGTAAACTCTAAGACAAGCATATTAACCTTGTTTTTGGAAGTCTCAGAGAAGGACCATGTCAGTCATTTTGCAAAATAGGCACTTTATGACAGCTCTCACAAATTGGTTTCAATCATAAACTATAAAAAAAAATCAGGAATCTCAGCAGCTTTGACCATTGGGCCAAATTCAACAGAATAATGTTCAACTGTGGCAGAAAAAGGTCCTGCAACTGAGTAGGGAAAGACAAATTTATAGGTACAAGTTTGGGAAGTTGTTGCTTGATGGCTCTCTGTGTGAGAAGAATCTAGCAGTACTGATGAACCCACCAGCTGAACATGAGCAAACACTAAGATGCAGCAACTAAAAAAGTCAATGCAATCCTGTGATGCATTAAGAAAAGCACTGCATTTCTGGCAGAGAAGATAATTGTCCTTTTATTCTTTCCTGATTAGATAGCACGAAGAATGTTATGGCATTCAATTCTATGCACTATGTTTTAAAGAGGTCATGGACACGCTGGAACAGATTTAGAAAAGAGTTACCAGGATGATAAAGATTCTGGAAATCCAGCCTTATGAGGAATAGTTAAAGGAGTTGAGAGGGAAGATATGAAAGATATATCATATGCAAAGTGTTTGTACTTATTCTCTGTTAAAGACAAGAAATACAACAATGAGGAAAAAAATAAGATAAATGTTAGCACTAATTTCCTGTCAGTAAAGCTGTTAAACAATCTGCTTAGAATAGTCATAGAGTTCTCTTAATGGGGCTGGATGGCCACTTTTCAGGGATGGTTTAGTGGAATCCTGAATAGAAGAGGAGTAGAAGATCTGTAAGGTCCCTGCCAGCTTATATATTCTAGGATACCAAATTAGTCTGTCTACAATTCCCCCATCCTTCACTTTCTGAGCTAAGTGTAGCATACAACTATGGGTTATTCCACTTAAGTATTACCTACAAGGAAACTTCAACTAAAATCAGTAACTGCTCTCTTGGAGAATGTCATAGCAAATCCAGAATATGAACTCAGATATCTGTACATAAAGACAGCCAAGTTGCCTATATCTCTGGTACCATTTTTGGGGACCATGTCTTTGAGGAATGTTTTGATGATTTTCTATACTTCCTCCTTTACTATTATAGCAGTTGTGGGCACTATACTCACAAACGACCCTCTCTGATTCAATTCTCACACAACATGGAAGAAAAGAATAGAGATTCTTTTAACACATGAGAGTGGGAGTCCTTTAAAAATATTACTAATATTGCCCTAATTTCATTCAACAAGGAAAGAAACACTGATATTCAGCAGAAATGGAAAAGGTTCTTTGAAAATGTTAATGCTTTTTGGCTCTTTTCCTGTCTTAACCCAGTCATATACAGGATTTCTGAAGCTTTATATAGCAGGCATATAGGATATTGCTATCATCATCATCATCATCATCATCATCATCATCATCATCATCATCATCATCATCATCTTTTATTACAGATCATAAAACCAAAAAGGATAATAATGTTTACATTTATGTTTATGCTGATGTTTTTCCAATGATAGTACGCATCTATTTCATATTGCAAAGTCCTGAAGAACTAAATGAATTTTCAACTGCCATCCATAAGGAACAGAGAAGTTTCCCAATTATTTTCTATTGCTCTTTACCTTGCCTCAGAAGAACAAAGGACTGCGGATCAATAAAGTGATCTCTAAAGATGTTTGATGGATTAACATGGAAATAATTTGGGATCCCCATTGAAAAATGAAAAAGGTCCATCTGAAGATTGAGAAAACATTCTTCTCCCCATTCTCAGGAGCCTTCCTCATCATCAAGTCTTTCCAATATGCATACAGGTTCCCATTCCTCCTTTTACTTTGGAAACTGTAATGGCAACAGGAGAAGCTGTGAGATATTGGAAGGTGAAAAGAAGGAAATACATTCTTCTCTGGTTTTGTTGCTTTGTGCTGATATGCTACGTAAAATGCCTTGAAGAGCCAGTTCCAAAAATATGGGATAGGCAGTTTTCCCAAACAACTGAGATTATATCTAAAGAAACTGGCTATCGCATTAGATGTTGTAGGCAAAACAAAATGGGCTAGGGGCATAGAGTTGCAATAAAATGCTTTTCCTCCAATAACTCAGTCTGTTTCATGAACTCCCAGTAAAGAAGTAGAAATGTCCAGGACAGAACTGAAAATGCCTGTTTTCTACAGCATTCCTGAGGTGCTAACATGACAACTCCCAAAATTGTCATCCAGCATGGCTAAGACCACACTTGTTGGTAGTTCTAAGGGTTTGTTACCCTGTGACCTCTAGCTCTCTCTTTCTTCCTGTGCAAATATTTCCTCATCCTCCATTTTTGTTTTGAAAGCAGTGATGTTTTGGTTCATTGGGGGGTTCCTCATTTAACCAGGTAATTGTTAATGATATGCATCTGAAAAAAATATATACTATACAATTTAGAAGTGTATGATAAAGTGTCTATTTTTAAATTATGGACCTTTTGCACAAATACAGAATTGAAGGTTGTTTGCCAAAGGTTCCAAGAATGGCATCTCTGATGATAAATGGAATGCCATACGCTTATATAGAAAGACTCGACAATAAGGAGGAAGTAAGATAAGGATTTACAATATCCCCCCTTTTTAAAAAAAATGGATGGATAAATATAAAAGAATGCTTAGGATGCTTAGTGTCTTGGCTGGGAATGTGAATGTGCCTATATTTTATTCACAGATGATATAATGTTGTTGACTAAGAACGCCAATGGTTATCAAATGTCATCTTTCCTAAAGATGAAAAATGGAGGAAAATATTTGAAGATGATCCACTGCTGGAAGAAAGGAAATAGGTAATATGTGTCTATTAGGAATGAGTGTTTATCAAACAAAACAAAACAAATCCCAATCTTAAATTGCTGTTTATACCTGTTTTGTTATATGGAAGTAAGAAAGTGAGAATTGAGTATGTCATAAAAAACATGGAAGTTGAATGCAGCCGAAACAGGATATTTGAGACGTGTGTATAATAAAAAACATGAGGTTGCATCAAGAAAGAATAGGAGCTGAATGAAGATACACAAAAGTGAGTGACCAATATGAAGAAGTATTCTGAGGTACTCATATAGAGAGAACGAAAGACAAGCCAACTGCAAAACAAATTATGTGAAGAAAGGAAGAAAGAATGGGTCAAGAGGAAAGGGCAGACTAAGAAAGTCATGGTTGAAAGAAATTGATGAGATTCTGAAAAATAAAGAGATGAGAAAGTTACAAGGGCAAAAGGCAATGCATGAAGTGGTGTATGGATGTGATGGAAGCAGGGATTATTTGCACAGATAGAAAAGTATGGGCAGAAATAGTTGTGGGTATTGGTATAAGTTTATTTATTTATTTATTTATTAATCACATTTATATCCCGCCCTTCTCCTAGTGGACTCAGGGCGGCTTACAGCCAGTTTAAAACGGAATAACAATACAATATACAAATTTAAAATGTGGTTAAAATAAAATATTAATATAGGCCTTTCTTTTTTAAAATTATTTAAAAACCAAATTTAAAATACCCCTTAGGCCAGTCCTGCCAACTGGTTAGATTTTCTTTTCTTTTTTCTTATCTCCTACCTTTAATTTATTTGCTCATTACTTCTTAATCTTTTGTATCATGCTCTTACTCCAAAAAGGGAATCCTCTGGGTGTGCGCACACATTTATTCATTGAGATGAATGCTTGGTATTGCCACAGAATTTAAACAGCATAATCACCAACAGAAACAGCAAGAAAACCAAATGGTAGACAAAGTTGGATAAATCTGTGGGAATCACTTTTATAATTACATTGGTAAGCAAACCAGACATCTCATTTTACAAAACTATATAAAGGGAAAGTGAGATACAGTTGGTGGGGCTATTATTTATTTATTTTAATAATCCGATTGTAAACTCCGCACAGTATCTTTGCAAATAAAAATGCCACCAGAAGTCATCAACCATAATTAAACTGCTAAATTTTAGCCAACAAATGTTAAGCTGTTTACATCAGTGATTCATCTTGAACGTGTTAAATGGGGAAACACGCTTGGGAGTTACTGGAAAAATTCATTGGACTTTTATTTTGCCTTTAATAAGGATGGGAACAGAGCTGGGGGGGAGTTATTTGAGGAAGCTTCTATAAGCCTATGCAAGAAGAAACAATTGAACTGAGCCTGTGATAATATTTCAGAACTGAAAAGCTGGCATCATCCTGATTGTTGGCAGATTGCAGAGAGCCATCGATAAAAGAAAACTTGAAAAATTATTATGCTGAACTGTATTGTCTTCAGGGAAGACTCTTATGATTTGACAATCAATTTCTCAAGAGCCAGCAGCAGAAACTGGGCAGAGACAAAACAACCTACAGTAGGTAAATTATTTCAGTGGAATGCTTTCTTTTCTGAACTATAAAAGAGGATGATAACCTGCCAATTGTATTTGTTCTTTTGTTGAAAAAATTTTGCTTTACAATTATTCAGCAACTTGTCAGCATATTTTGGCTGCAGAATCCTGACCTGAAATGTAACAGAGTATAACAGAAGTGAACTATATACCAATAAAAGAGAATGTATGCAGCTCAAGGCTGAACTATGGAGTTCTTGGTGGTTTCTGATTTCAATTGTTACTGCTATATGCAATAGCTTGCCCTGCCAGTATAAATAGGGAGCAAATCTCACCCTCACTAGCACTGATGATCTTACCTAATCAGGAAATGAAAACTCTGCCAGCAAACAACCGAACAGTGAAATATATGTACTATTTCGGAAAGTTAAGTGCCATAGCAGAAAATAACTTTTGAATCCATCTCTCTGAAATAGCACATTTATTACATTTTTGGTTGTTTTCTTGCAGATATTTCCTTAAGTGCCACAGCAGAAAATCTGGACATTTATGGGTGTAGGACATCCACAAGGCCTTCTAAGGAAGTCAAGATTAGAATCCCATGGTTTTTATGATCACTGATGTATCAATATTTCAAACATCTGGAATACTTTAAATTTAGTCATAACTTAAAGGTAGAGTGCATCTTTGCATACAGAAGTGTCCAGCTTCAATCTCTGGTATTTTCAAATTAGGAAATGATGAGTGATAGGGGCCTGTTTCTGAATGAGATCATGAGGAGCACAAGTATAAGGCTAGATAGCAGCTTTACCATGTCTATCGCATTAAGAGGAGGCAATATCAAAAATCTAGTATATATATATATATATATTGTTACTTCTCTATGCAAGCAACCATGATCCTTTGGTCGGAAGCATGTCTAGGTTCAATAAAACCAGAGTACTCCTTAGATAACAAAAATATATTCTTGATTTGATCAGAAGCAGGCCCAGTACAACAGACCTAAAGGTACTCCTTGGATAACAAAAATGCATTCTTGATATTACAACACTATTTTGTTTCTACATACAACCAGGGGCATGTTAAATTCCCAAACTAATAGATCCCAGTCTTGCTAATATAAAGGAGGCAAGGTTGCCTCCGTAAAGAACAGGCTGAAAAAAACCTGCACAGTAGGACCATAGGTACATGGGAAAGGGAAGATATTTAATGAGCTCAAATTATGATGTTCTATATTCCACATAGAAAATCCCAGGATTGTCCTGTTATACATAATCATTGTCAATATTGTAATGTATTCTGTACCTGGAAGATTCTGAAGTTCAATAAAGAAACCACTTCTGGGTCTTCTATTTTTACTTTCAGCCAGCTTTCAAGTTCACTTGCAATTCCTCCAGATCCTACTCTTTACTCCAAGAATTCTTCATTAAATGTAGGGGCTGAAATAGGCTAGCATAAAACATATTTCAGAGTAATTCTAAAAATACATTTATAGATCTTAAATATAAATTATTTAAGCAGAGTTGGATGTGGTTAATATTGGGATGGAAAATTACCAGCCAATGCCATAACTGTACTGGAAATTCTAAAAACTGTCTTGGAAGAAGGTAATACCAAACCATTTCAATGTGTTTGCCAAATAAACTACTTGGATGTGCCTATGAAGTCACCATGGGCCCTCAGGAATCAAGCTGGACTCACAGAAGATTTTACTGTTTATATTTTGGAAGTATGTGAAAGTTAGATGGTGGAAGAAAATGGGAGTGGGAAGTGGGCAAAAGAGCAACTTGAATATACTGGTGGATGGAAGAGAATAGACCACATGCAGTATGGAAAAGGCATGCCTATGCATAAGACCTCCTAGGGGATGAAAAAAAGTGTCATCATAACTGGACCAAACCTACAATTTTATTTGGCCATCATAAACATAGATCAATTCTTCTTAAGTTTTTGGATTCTGAAGATTGAAATAAAAGATAGCAAAGATAATATATACACAGAGAGATATCTGCCTAATAGAATAAACCTCTTTTCACCCTACACAGTCTTGGTTCTATTTGAAAGCTTGTTTAAAAAAAGAAAAGAAAGAAAAATAGTTACTACCTCCTTCAGTAGACACTTTTCTGTTACTAAAAATTATTATTATTATTTTTAACAGTCTGAGTTGCTCACTTTTCTCCGACTCTATCCAAGACCTATTCTTCTTTCTTGTAAAGAGATTTATTATCTTGTGGCCTTGACTTTTATGGGACAGCAATGCTCCTGCCTTGATTTAGATTCTTTTCAAATACCACAGTCTATTAAAAGCACCAGTTCATCAAAGTCCACAGTATTAATTTACTGGAAAAGTCCCATAGGATTTTTTTTTTCATTATTATGAAATCAAGCTTCCAACTGAACTAACAGAAATCTAATTATAAATGGGAGTCTAGCACTAATTAAACTACCTGTTCTACTATTACAGTTCCTTTGGGAGTTTTATCATCTTGTTGGTGCATTGCCAGCTTGGACTGAATTGCAGAATAAGTACTATTGATGCAAGTTAACCCTATTCTCCAGGTCTGTTCTAATTAAGGTGAATATTAATGACCTATAATGTTGGTGGGTCCTTGAAGCTGTGCATAGATGGTAATTGTAATAATAGTCATAATAGTAATATGCCTATTTACTATATTAGCAATACTAACTCAACAAACAACCACTGCAGAATAAAATGATACAGGATGTAATGAATAGAGTTCTTTGATAAATAAACTGAATTCAGATCCTTGGTCAGCTCTGAGAACTTGCCAAGTGTGAAAGAGTCGTTTTGTGAATGTAATCCCAAAACAAAAGATTTTACAACCCCAGATTTCATTTATCGTCAGGTAACATAAACTTCTCTCTCCCTCTCTCTCTCCCTCTCCCTCTCTTCTCTCTGTCTCTCTTCTCTCTCTCTCTTTTCCTTGTAGCATATGTGTTGTATTTCAAACCACAAACCTCCCTAGATTTGTGGAATAAAATATTTTGGTTTCTGCTGTCCCAGTTTCATCTCATTCCTCCTTTGGAGAGCTCAGTCATGTTTTAGTCTCCTGACTGTCAGGCAAGGTTAGTATGCTGAACAAAGATAACAAGTTTTGCCTTGCCAAACCATATTCCACAGATTATCTGCTATATCATTCTAACTGTTCCAGTCATATGGCTGAATAAAATAGCAACCCATATGAGCTATTCAGATTGAAAGTGAATTTTCATTATATTAAACAAAGACCCTTCACATCACTTGTTATTTGTTCCCAGGAATAAATTGTAGTTCTACTAAATATAAAGCATGTGCATTGTTACTGAAGTATGTTGGCTGAGAGGAGTGGAAATTTATTCTAGCATACCTGGAGGTACCAAATTGAGGAAAGCTCATGGGGGGGGCAATAAATATTTTTTATTAATGAAAATCTGGGAATCCAATATAATAGAGCATTGACTTTTCGTACTGACATTCTATTTTATACATCTCTATTAGAAGTTGACATTTTCTACTACTGTTTATTATTTTGGCTGATGTTTAAGGTATCAAGAAAGCAAGGATTTGCCTAGTATAAATGACTGTATCAAGACATGTACATTAATTATATAGAAATATGCTAATGCTTACGGGGCATGCAGTTTTTATTCTTGGCTCTCTGAGTTAACTCCCCTCTTATTACAGATTCAGAGCTTAAAGCATAATTCACATTCTTGCTCAAATAGCTCAGGAGTAGATGTAATTCTGGCATGGAAAACTGAAAATAGATGAATCTTACAAATGAGTTGAAAATGTAGATTTGGCTCCTTAAATTATATTTTGCAAAAATTTTCATTAAAGCTTATAAAGTTCCCAAGAAACTAACCTGTACTTGGCTCTCCCAGGGGTATTTACATTTACAGGATTTTTTTAAAAAATCAGAGAAATAATTGCCAGGCAAGAGTTTGGAAAATGGCAAATAGTAAAAGGAGCCAAATAATTCTAAAGAACTTCAGAAACGCTGTAATCAGCTTGGCCTCTCTTTTGCAATCCCAACAGTACTCTTGATTAAATATCACCCTGGGCTATGGTTGGAGAGTGATGGTGTATGTCATAGTAAAAAGGGAGAATATGCTGCAGAATGATACACTGCAGATTGATGTATCACCCTTCAACAAGATGAGAATGATGAAAGGATGGATGAGAAATCCAGAACCCAGAATGCACATTTATGCCAAAACTACCCAGATAATGTGCTTCAGGAGAGAGGTCTCTAGTTTGTTATAAACAAGGTTAAAGTTGTCATTTGTAATTCTGCTTGGAAATATACAATGCCAGGGAGAATCTAAGTCATGTAAAGTGCTTCTTCTCCACACCATGGTGTTTTATTTTGTTTTTTTCCTAACTCACAACAGCATTAGACTTCTGGTCCTCATAGCATTTCAGTTGAAGGTTTCAGTTCTGGTCAAAATTACATTCCATAAAATATAAACTGAATTTAATTCTTCATTGATTACACATCTCCATCATTCATCACATGCATAAACTGTATCTGACTGTGATGGCACAGGACAACATACATATTTAGAGTGATTTTATCAGTGTTCTTTCTTAATGTAATATAAATTCATTTTATTCATTTAATCCACACTTTTGAAAGAAAACTTGCAGTAGGGTTAAGCAAATTGTAAACAAGCTAGATCTGTTCATTAGTTTCAGTGAGATCATACCAAGTCTTAAGATTAAAATGCACGTAGGCTGATCGGAGTGGCAGGTAGATTGCATCATGAACCTACTTTAGTTTCAAAGCCTGCTTTATCATCATCCATGTCATGTATTTGTGTCATGTTAGCCTTTCTTCACTTCTGTTGTTGAAGAATTTTCCACCATTAATTAACCCCAATTGCTATTGGGGGCAGAGGGGAGAGGAGAAAGGAAAGCAATTTTTTCTCTCATCCAGCCTTAATAAAAAGAAATCGCCTCTGTGAATAGGATATCCTTCATAAGATTCCAGCTTTCTGATAACCACAGACCAGCTTGTATGATACCTACAAGAGGCAGTATTTTGATTTTGGTCTTCTTGTTGCTGCTATCTCATTTATTTATTTAATTGTTTGTGATATTTTAGTTCTATTTCTTATGTAAATGTAACTCAAAATGACTTTGAGATTACAAAGTACAATAATAATTTAAATAAATACAAACTTGTACTTGTTAAAAAAAATAACAAAAGAGGAAGGAAAGCAGCAAAACAAAAACTCTGTCCCATATTTATGCAATGAAAGCTTGGATGAAGGTCTTCTGCAGTCATCTGAAAGATGTAGTTGATTAATTTCAGGAGGAAAGCATTTTAGAATAAAGGGGCCTTCATAAAGAAGACATATAAAAATGCTCTGCCAGTTTTGACAAACACAAGAAGATCTTCCACGTTTTGATTATTCCAGATCAGTAGCTGGAAAAGTAATATCAAAAGTATCCTGATTTCAGGTTATAAGGCTTTGTAGGTTATAGGCAAAACCTTGAGTCTGGTTCAGGAGCTAACTAGCATTCAGTGCAGCTGCTTCATGAAAGGAACAGTGTTTACACAACCCATCTGCACCATCTGAAACTTCTGAAGTAAACCCAAAGATAATCCCACAAAATGCATTATTGTATCTAAATGTGACACTACTGTTGCATGAACAATGATAGCTAGATAGTCACTGGCCAACCAAAACAGATAATGCTCCCATCCACATAGGTCATTTAGGGCTGTGGTAACAATGGTGAGTTTGGAGCATCCCTACACTTTCCAGCTGGCTATTTCTGAGAAAGTGAGGCTCCATTTAGGACAGGTAGATGTACATGGGCCCCAGGATGCCCCTTTCCTAAACTTGGAGGAAAAGGGTGATAATTATACATATTGAGCCCTTGGAATAATTTTTGCACTCAATCTCCTACATTTTTGATGATGACTCTCCAATGACCATAGAAAAAATTATGTCCCTGCATAATATAAGGAGATAAAGCCAGGGGCACCAATCTGGGACAATATTCAGGAGGGAGGGAAAGAGAAATATCACATGCAAAACAACCTATGTAGGCAAAATTTTGATGGCCTGGCAACTAGTACTCTATAATGTTTTGATTACCCTCATATCTCAGAAGATACAAGATAATGAGGATTCCAAAGTCAATAACTGTTGTTTTATAAAATCTGCAATTAGTGCTTTAAAACACAAAAAAGAAAATGTGAATTTATGCTGAGATGAATAAGCCTCTGGTAATCAGCAATAGGCATGTAATATTGAATCATCTGTTAATTCTCCCAGATGCTTTACTTCCATCACACCACTCTTATTGTACTCAGCAACCAAATGTCATATTTGTGCCAAACATTCCATGCTTTAAGTCTATTCACTTTATCATACTCTTTTCTAAATCAACAAACATACAATCAACCTATTCTCTAAAGCACCCGAGGGCAGGACAAGAAGTCAAGGGTGGGAAATCATTAAAGAGAGATCCAAACTAGAAATTTTCTGACTGGGAGAACAGCTTGCCTTCAGAAGTTATGGGTGCTCCATCACTGGAGGTTTTCAAGAAGAGACTGGACAGTAGAGTCTCTTGCTTGAACAGGGGGTTGAACTAGAAGACCTCCAAGGTCCCTTCCAACCCTTTTATTCTATGTTCGAATTCTCTTTATTACATTCATACATTTTCAAGAAAAGCAAAAACCTTATTGGCACCCCTACTCGCTGCCCAGTATAAAGCCATACTGGACTCACCCGAGTTTATTCATGTCATCTTTTGTAGCCTTTCATTCAGAATTCTGCCAAATTCTTTCCCAGGCATAAATGTCTATGGAGATTCTCAGTCATCCAGGTTATGGTTGTCCCAAAGGTGCTTTTTCACCTTTGAAATTAATTGAATTAATTTTTCTGTAGTTTTTGCATTAATTCCTAGTATCTTCCCTTTTGTGTAGAGAAGCAATAATAGCATTTTTCTAATCCTCAGGTAGTGATTCAGTCTTCAGACTCAGATTTAAACAACAGCGGGACATCTATAGTGAAACCTTTTTCTGGTTATGCTGTCAGCAGTCAGCACCTTATTCTTTTTCAGCTTTCTCCCCAAATTGATTACTTCCTTTCGGTTTATTTTTTTCTTGAATATTTAACTTTTACTATATTATCATCATCGTAACTTTTATTATGTTATTATCATTCCCTTACACATTATTAGCTATTTATTTAGTTTAAAATATTTATATGGCTGCCCATCTTAAGCAACTCTGGGCAACTTACAACATTCCTCAAATATTCTTCCCAACATTCTTTCACATCAGTTTCCTCCTAAAGAATTTCCTGACTTAATTCCAATTACTCTTCTGGAGGTTCCTTGTTTAGCCCTTTTTGGCTTTCCAAACATTTTTTTTAGTTTTATCAAAATCTTAATGCAATTTCTCTGCCTCTTTTAATCTTAGCTAATCTTAGGTGGTAATCTTTGGTGACAGTCTTGATGACTTTTTTTTTCTATATCTGCACATTTACAATCTGAAGCATTCCCAGAATCTAACGATTTCATCAAAATGACACAGCAAGTATCACAATGCCATAATAAATTAGATTTATCACAATCATGCTAGCCTTTTTCAAGGCACTGAAAACCTGACTTTGCTACCAAGCCTGGGCCCTGATAGCATGGGTAAGTCTCTGTCATGCCATGTTTGAATGTTTGTGATTTTTCCCGGCTGCTATTTTTATTGTTTTTAATTCTGTTGCTTTTTATTATCTTATTTCATTATTATAAAGAAGGACTAGGTGTGACATAATAGCAGTGTTCCAATATTTAAGGGGCTGCCACAAATAAGAGGGTGGGTGGGTGGTTCAACTTATTTTCCAAAGCACCTGGACAAGAAACAATGAATGGAAACTAATCAAGGAGAGAAGCAACCTAGAACTAAGGATAAATTTCCTGACAGTGAGAACAATTAACCAGCCAACGACTTGCCTCCAGAACTTGTGAGTGTTCCAACTCTGGAGGCTTTTAAAAAGAGACTGGACAGCCACTTGTCAGGAATGATATACTATGCTTGAGTAAGGGGTTGGACTAGAAGACCTCCAAGGTCCCTTCCAACTCTGTTCTTCTGTTTTTATTATAAACCACCCAGAGTCATATGCATGATATGGGCAGCTGATAAATTTACTAATTAATTAATTAACTCCCCACATTACATATAGGCATGTGACAACAAGATGGAGGTATGAAAGGTGTAGAGCCCCTTTCATAGTATCACAAAGCTTGTTTCATCATTTGCATGTCCTGCTCCCTCCTTTCCAAACACCTCTTTATCTTTCCCTCACTCTCACTTCTAGGAACACTTTCTTGTACTGATTTTTTTTCCCCCTACATCACAACTTCTGCTGGTGTTCCTTTTTTTCTTCTTGAAAGCCTGATCTAATAAACTATCCTTTGGATAACTTTGTATACATGCAGTGAAGTTAGAAAGGTCTTTGATCAAATTTACCCCAAGTATTCCACCAATGTTTCTCTGACTATCATCCTACTTTTTCCATCACTATAGCAGCAACACCACTCAATAGAGACAAAAAACAAACAAACAAACTTCTGAGCTTCTGGCAACTGTGAGGTTTTCAAATATATTTTGGCGCATTATAATATTTAACAAGGATTGGGCACAAATAAAGCTACTAAATAGGAGCCTGATTGACATGTTTTCTTAGACAAATGGATATACATATAGAGCCATCCTACATACTGTTCTCCATTTCAGGATACAACCAATGGGAAAAAAAATTTGCAGAAGGATATTTCTTCCCATGGGATAGCATATTTGCTATTGGGAATAAATTGATTTAAGTGCCTCAAGGAAGACCTTCCCAAGGACAACTATACATTTGTGCAAACACCTGTTTAAGATTTTTCTATCTGTACCGTTGAGTTCCCAATCCTGGTAAAATCCACTTATTCTCAATCTTCTTCCAGCAAATCTTCCAGTGCTTCTCCCATAATGCTGTTTTTAACAGTTCATCATTACAGACAATGCCAGTTATTTTACTGATCTGAAATATCAGGTGACTGAACTCACATGATGCTGTCCTTGGTTTCTACCTAAGAAAAACTTACTAAATAATAATTACTTAATATTAAAGTAATATTAAAGTCTTCCTTGAATTGTTACTTGTGTGTGTGTAATATACATTGTTTGATTCTGAGATATATAATACACATGTATGTTAACATACTGTACATGGATATGCTAATTAAAGAAAAATCAACTAATTGAAGATCAGCAAATTTAACAAGAATTATCTATCCTTCCCCCCCCCCCCAAAAAAAAGAAAAGGGGAAAACAAAATTGTATACCAGTGCCCTAATGTAAGCTTTTTCCTAATGTAACTTTACAAAATATACATTGCTTTGTAAATCTTTGCAGATACATTCATTTTCAGGTAAGAATTCTAGATATCAACATCTTTGTTCTCTATATTTAAGTTGAGAAATATTTTGAGCTTTCTATGTCACATGTCATTTTTCATGGCAAGGCATATGGTATATTTCCTTGTTGTGTTATTATCAATAACTTGAAGTGACTCCTTAATATTCAATAATGCTTTCTCCTTTATTATTTGTATTGTCACTGGAAATTTTGTTGTCTAGAATTAGAGAATCCTCAATGATTAAAGGCTTAAGGATTTCTGCTAAAGAATATAAACTTAAAGCTTTTGCGGATGACTTAGTTTTTACATTGTCTCAACCAACTGAGTCATTGGAATCTTTGTTGCAAGAACTGTATCAATATGGTAAAGTGGCTGGATTCAGAATTAATGTTAATAAGACTAAAATTCTTACAAAGAATATGACGGCCAAAGATAAAAATCAACTTACACAAATATCAGGATTTGAAGTAGTTAATAAAGTGAAATACTTGGGAATTTTTTTGTCATCCTCTAACATGAAATTGTATCAGAATAACTACGAAAGACTGTGGAAATCAGTACAGAAGGATCTATTAATGTGGAAAAAACTGCAGTTTTCTTTGCTGGGTCGTATTGCGGCCATTAAAATGAACATTTTACCTAAGTTTC
>NW_015388134.1:158671-159738 GCF_001527695.2 Protobothrops mucrosquamatus
TGGATTGTTTATATTCAAAAGAAGCATAGAGTGGTGGAATATAATCTAGGTTTTTAGTAAATTTGTTTTTCTTTTTTTTCTTTTTAATATATTTTACCTATACATGTAGAACAATATATTTTGTGGAGTTAGAGATATTAATACTTGTTTACTTATATCTGAATATTATCCTGGGATTAGGTTTGGGAAGTCCGGGGGGTGGGGGTGGGGGGTTTTTCATAGCATTGTGTAATATTTGTGATGTTTTTTTTATGATGAAAATAATAAAAAATTTATATAAAAAAAAAATAAAAAAAATAATGCTGTCACAACCATAGACCTTGTCCTTTATTTTTTCAGTCCAAATGCTCACTTTTTTCCTTTTGTCAACTAATGAAATGGATATGATATTTGTTTCTGCACAAAAGGAAAGAAAAATAAATGGCAAGATCCAAGAGGCAATTAGGCAACAGATGTCACACTGCTTGAGAAGAAATGTGTAGTTATTTGTTTTCCCTTGACATCCCTAACTGGACATCATTTCAGTCCTTACGGGTTTTTTCAATGCTATATTAAGCTCCTTGCAAATTCATACTGAACGTTTGCATTTATTTTTTTATTATTTAAATTTATATACCGCCCTATCTCCCTTACGGGACTCAGGGCGGTGAACAGGCAATAATAAAAATCACAGTAAATATTACATAAAAGCCTGCTCTAAAATATGAAACCCCTAACAAAACCCAATCAAAACTACGTCAGACCGGCCGCATGGAACAGATGAGTTTTCAGGGCTCGGCGGAAGAGGCGGAGGTCCGCAATTGTACGTAGGTCGGGGGGCAGGTCATTCCAGAGGGCAGGAGCTGCCACAGAGAAGGCTCTCCCCCTGGGGGTCGCCAGCCGGCATTGGCTGGCCGATGGTACCCTAAGGAGGCCCTCTCTGTGGGAGCGGACTGGTCGAAGGGAGATATTTGGTAGGAGGCGGTCTTGCAAATACCTAGGTCCATTGCCATGGAGCGCTTTAAAAGTTGTTACTAACACCTTGAAGCGCACCCAGAAGGCCACCGGCAGCCAGTGCAGCTCGTGCA
>NW_015388134.1:161076-167659 GCF_001527695.2 Protobothrops mucrosquamatus
TATTTCCCCTAAACCACGATCACTCAGCCACTGGCCGGAGGCAAAAACTAAGTCCAGTGTGTGTCCTCCGGTGTGGGTAGGGACATCTACTAATTGGGTCAGGTCCATGGCCGTCATGGAGGCCATGAACTCCCGAGCCACCTCAGATGCTTCACCTAACGATGGCAGATTGAAATCCCCCATGACTAACAGTCTGGGGATCTCAATCGCCATCTCGGCTATCACATTGAGAAGCTCAGGTAGGGCTGCTGATACATAGCAGGGAGCCAGGTACACAATCAGCACACCCTGCTGCCTCCCATGACCCCACTTCACACCTAGGGATTCACAACCGGCAGTCTGTGGCACAGTGGTCTCCCTTGGATCCAGGCCTTCCTTAATAATAACCACCACCACCCCACCCCGACCCTGGGCTCTCGGCTGGTGAAATGCATGGTAGCCTGGCGGGCACATTTCAATGAGGGGCACCCCCCCTCTTGGCCCAGCCATGTCTCCTTAATACCCACCAGGTCCACCTCCCCCTCCGATACCAAATCATAAATGAGGGGGGCTTTATTAACCGTGGACCTGGCATTACACAGCATCAGCCGAAAACCCAGGCCCTGAGATCCTAAACCCCCTAGGTTGCAAGAAGAGCCATGGGGGCCGGAGCGCACCACAGCTCGTAAACAGCGGGTGTGCCCTCCCCTAGTGTGATATGGCCCTCTGCTCCCGCCATATCTACCCCGCCCATACACAGTCTTAATGGAATTGCCCTCTATTAGGCAGACCCTCCCCCCTCCCCAATTCCAGGACCTACGCCCACCTCGCCGAGGCCTGCAGCCGGCCTGGGAGAATTAATTTCAGTTTGCCCACCCCTCTCCCTGGAACCCCCTAAAACCCGGACTAAAAATTTGATTAAAAATACCCTTAGGTTGCGTTTTGACCACCTCTCGTGATTAAAAAAATCCCTCATAGAGGTGGGCCCTTGTTAATGCTGTGGGCCAGACCTGCGAGAGAGGGGACTCTCGCAGGGCATGGAGGTCAGCCGCTGACCTTCAGTCAACAGCACTATGGCAGTTGAATAAGGAATGCTGTTCCCCACAATGGGGTTCTTTCAAATGTAATTTACTTAGCCCTAGTGTTATATATTTGCAACGCAGTTACATATGTATGACTACATTTTATATGCATTTAGCAAATTTGCTTTTGAATTTCTGCCAGGCAAACTTCAGGCACAAGACATTGGAGCAAAGGCAGTTATAGTTTAGTGGTTATCTAGCTACGGTGAAATGTTATTTTGGAGAAATGAAATGAAGAATTTCTCATCACCCCACAAGGTGTTTAATTTTTTTTATCAGAACACAAGAGTCCCATTAAATTAGATCCAAGTAAGAGTCCTTTTTCTTCAATATTCTTTTTGTAAAAATGATCTGGTATTTCCGTATCTTGCTTGGAAATAAACCTCACTAAAATTAATAGATCCTACTTTGTAGATGAGATGTTTAAAACTGTTTCAGTAGCTTGATCTAGGCTGAAGGAAGACCCAAATTAGCAGCTGGCTTTCTTGGTTAGCTGCCCAAATATTCCCCTTGTTATTTATGGAGAAATATCCCTTGATAAAAGTTTGAATTTCAAACCATGATTGCGTTCAAGATCAACACAATGATTAGCCAGCGAGGAAACTGCCTCAGGCATCAAATTGTGGGAGGCAACAGGAGGCATTCTATAGCCATTCCTCCTAAATCCACAGCCATTCATCTCTGTTGGAACCCTTACATAGACTTCTACATTTTTAGAGTCAGTGTAATCAATTTTGAAAATCCCTTCTGGAAATGGTACAGAAGAGTGAAAAGAAAAGATAGAAATTCATCTCATTCTTTTTTATTATATCCTTGATGGGTTTTTTTTTTGTTCCTCCAGAGTCCTAATCTGTTCTCAGTCATATCTGTCTTCCAGCTTCCTCTAATCCTTCATTACTATTGACAGTTTCAGCTAAGATGGCTTCATTACCGTCAACTATTGAAGGCAAGCATGAAAACCTGATACCCTACTCCAAAAGTAAAAGAGCAATACAGTCGTCTCCTCTTTGTACATCTAATTAATCTCTTCTTCCATAGCTAGGACTCTGGATGGAAACACAAGCAGCAAGTCAAAATTGCAGGAAGCCTTGCACAATATCTAGCCATGGAAAAATAAATATTTTTTTTCAGCTCCAAATAATGAAATAGCAAAGCAACTGTGTTTAGCAATTCCTTACATAAGTATCTTGGGAGTTTGTGGAAATAAGCAACAGATTTTTCTAAGTACAATTATTATTACTTATTAAATTTGTTTCACACCTATATTGCTGCAAAGTGATTCATTAAAAGACGAACCTTTGTCCATTTCTAGTCTCACATTTAAAAATAATGTTATGGTTACCACAATGGAAGAGTGGGTGGTAAAGGTGATGGAGTAAGTGGAGACGGCAAAACTGATGCTTTTAATTAAAGAAAAATATATTTAATTTTGTTGCTATTTGGAAAAGTGCTTCTGGATTTTTTGCTCAAAACACAAAGGAATGACACTTTGACTTTTGGTTTTGATTATTAGAATGATTTTGTAATTACAGTGGTACCTTGGTATTCATCAAATTTGGCACGCAATGCATTTTGATGTGAACATTTTGTCCCGGTATTCATTGTTGTTTGGTACTCAAGCTAAAATTTGTCATTGTTGGCTGCCTTGTGACTCACTACATTATTCTTTATGGGGGGAAAATATTTGGTATTCATCATTTTTGGTACTTGTTGCACTTCCCAGAACCAATTAATGATGAGTATTGGGGAGCCACTGTATAGCAATGGCTTGAATTGTTGTGAAATAAAAAGCAAAAAAAATTGAGGTGATATTATTTTTGCATTCTACTGCACTGAGAAAAATCAGAAGTCAACACTTTTTTCTCTTTCTTTGTACTATTCTCTTTCTTTCTCTTTTGTTTTTTTCTATTTTTCGTCTTATAATGAAACTTAATAACATTTTAAAAAATAAAAAAATAATGCAGTGGAACCTATAAGTGCTTTCTCTAAGTTAATCCCACTGAAGAGAAGAATTCAGAAGTGCTCCTCACAGGGTCCTCCAGAGCTTCATCCATTACCCATGCAAGCCCTCTCCAGTAGTTTCTTTACTAGCAGTCATAGCATGGCAGCCCTCTATTCAGTTCAGATTGGTGACAAATTATTCACCAGTTTAACTGTCTACAAAGCTCTATTGTGAACAATTACAAGAGAGATAACTTAGGGATCTGACTACTGGATTCAGGTGTCTGGGCTAGTCTTCCTGTGAAGCTCAAAGAGTTGCCAAGAGGCAATGAAGGATGCAGGAAGACTACAGCCATGGAGATCCACATTTAAATGCAGCTTCAACTACAGAAGTGGTCAAATCTAAAATATGAATCTATAATATTTTGGTAGGGGTTTCTTTTTTCCTTTTTATTCCCCTTTTAGTATCTATAAAGTAAATTGGTTGGAGTATAAAGAAGGAGGAGATCAGAAATCAATTACCTCTCTGTAACTAGTTTTAAGGATTTTTCCTTTCTTTTTTTCTTTTTATTCCTTTTTGATATTTATAAATAACATCACAATGGAGATTTTGGCACTAAGCTAAAAATAACTCAATGTACTTTGTCTGGTATTTTTTTATTAATGTTTATTAATGTTATACTAAGCATTAATTGTATAATTTTAATAATCTCTGTCCATTCATCAATATTTTGGTTTTGAAATTTAAGCTGGTCAACTTCACACAACACAATTTAATCTACAAGCAGCAGTGTGTTTGTGTGTGAGTGTGTGGGTGTGTGTTTGTGTGTGTAAAACAAGAGAGCAGCCATAATCCCACAGTTGTGACTGTCATCATGAATTTATTGTCCCCCACCCCCAAGTTGTGGTTGTGAAGGTAAAAAATGGTGAAGGGTTGTTCTGCAAGCCAATTTATACTAGGATAGAAATCAAATAAATAAATAAATGCTAGTGCTGACTTGAAGCAATTTATCATGCCACAATTTGAAACATGAGGTTTGCAAAGAGTTTATCTCATCCCTGGAAATCACACTTTTTTTTTCTCTTCACTTCCCCTTCATTTCACTATACTCGGTATAAATTCCTTGGTATAATGCAACGTTTTAAGTATGTGCTACTTTAAATTAGCTCTTTTTGGATTTCTTTGAAACAAGCCTATTTGCACTGAACGCCTATCTCTGACTTTTATGGGAAAAGAAAACAAAATGGGAATTGCTGCTATCACCCACTTCAGAATGAATCCCCCTATGCATATTCCAACCTCAGGTTGTGTTTTTATAAGATAAGGAACCATTTTATATTAAGAAGAAGGTTTTATTATATGGTTCTATCTTCTGTTCACAACGTCAAAGAAACTACAACAAAAGAAAGGACAAAAGAATCTGTCTTGACTACAAAGAATGTCAGAATTTTGGATACTCCGTGATCATCAAATTTAGAGCTATCACTTGATTTGTAACAATTTTCAATAGGTTCTGTAGTCTCTTCCATCCATCTTTCTGAATGATTTGATAGTGCTAACATTTATATACTGTATTGTTACTATGAAGGCATTCATAGACTCCTCATGTCTTCTTCAGTTGTGCTTTCTCTTTTTCTACACCATATAAATTTACCTTCTCCTTTTCTAGTAGGCACATTTTGAAGAAGCATTTTTCTATTAAAATTGCATTTGTGCAGACTTTATTTTCGCATATGGAAGTTTGTACAACGGTTGAAAATTTTGCATATATATGAGATACTGGACCAGTAAATCCCAGTCACATAAACTCATGGAATGACTTTGGATAAGATGCCATCCTTCAGCCCAGCCCCACAAATTTGTTTCGGAGGGGGAAAATAAACAAGGAGGTACTACCAAGGGCGTCCATGGAGGCACAAAAGATGAAAGCATCTGATTGGGCAATATATATTGATACTGCATTGAGCTCTTGGAGAAAAGGTGCTTATAAATTGAGCCAAACACAATGGCATTTAAGAATCCAATTAAACATAAATCCAATAAGCAAAGATCACACATAATTCTGAAAAGTACTGTACATTTTTCTTCAGGGATGTATGAGTACATATTCTACTTTCCCATTTACATCCTGTACTTTCAAAGCTAATATTTAATCTAAATTTCTGGTAGTCTTTTGCTAGGAAGCAGCTCTCGTCCTAGGCAATATCCAAGAATTTTTCCACTTACAGTTTTTTTAAAAAAATACAAATTATCATTTTCAGGGCCAGTCATAGCACCTGATATATTTGGGCAGATTTCAGTACTCCTGTTATTTGGAAAAGGCTTTCCAGCTCGTGGGAAACTGGCTATTTGGCTCCTGGGTTTGGTTTGCCTGAATAGCATCAGAAAGAAGAAAAATTAGTACTATACTGTGGAGACATTAAAAGGGTAAGAGGTTTCAGCTAGCTGCAGTATTGTCTGCCATGAGCAGTGAGATGGGCATCCCACTGCTTCTTTTGGCTCTGACTGTCCAGGCTGAACTTTGCTAAATCTACAACCCAACTAAAATAAACAATGACAATGTTTCATGGTTTCTTGTGTTCTTTCTCCTTCACTTATCTGCACAAGCTGCTTAATGCAACATATTAAAAATGTTGGCATCTTGCTCCATTGCACAAGGATTGGGGATGGGGATGGGGGTACTATGCAAGAATTGCTTGGCAACAGTAGTGGTGGTTGTGGTGGTGATTATTTTTCTCTGGTTATTTTTGTTCCTGAATAGTGGTTAACATTTAAAAAGTTATGATTCTGCAGCTGAGAGCAGTTGTCAGAAGCAAGGACATAAACCTGTTTGATTGTCTCTGCAGCCAGAGAAGAAATTAAGAAAAACCAGCTTCAAGGTACAATTCAGAGACATCAAGAAATAAATCAAAAAGTTGTTCAGAGCAAGGCCGAATGAGTCAAGAATGGTCTGGCAGGCATTTCTTTATTTATTTATAAGATTTAAATATGTTTAAATATATAGCATTTATATAGCTACCAATCTTATAACAAATGGCCAAGGGTATCTGGGAACCAAAATTTGGAATGAGGCTAGTGGAGGACAGGAGGAACATCACCATAGAAGAAATACAGACTAAATTCATGGACATCTTTCAAACATAACTAAACAAGCACATTACACAGGTAGTGCTTAACTTACGACCACAACTGAGTTCAACATTTCTGTTGTCAAGTGAGACAGTTATTAAATGAGTTTTGCTCCATTTTATGACCCTTCTTATTATTATTATTATTATTTATTAAATTTATATACCGCCCTATCTCCCTTGCGGGACTCAGGGCGGTGAACAGGCGATACTAAAAACCACGAATAAATAAATAATTTCTGTTTTAAAATCAAATTGAATAATAGGCCTGTTCTAAAAACACACCCATACAAAACCCCCCACTGAAACACAATCCAAACTACGCCAGGCCGGCCGCACGGAATAGATGGGCCTTCAGGGCTCGGCGAAAAAGGCGCAGGTCCGCAACTGTACGTAGGTTGGGGGGTAGGTCATTCCAGAGGGCAGGAGCTGCCACAGAGAAGGCTCTCCCC
>NW_015388134.1:169514-194491 GCF_001527695.2 Protobothrops mucrosquamatus
CGTAAGTCAATGTTTTCAGTGTCATTGTAACATTAAATGGTCACTAAATAAAACTGACAACTTCCTGTAGTTTGCTGTATTGTAACAAACCCAATCCAAATGATAGTTCAAGGTATTGTGAAAACTGGGCTAAATATCCTCACAAAGTAAATCTAGTTGTTTTTCCTATTGTAACTGCTTGGCTATTGCTGAAGATCATTTAGAATTTCTTCTATAGAACAATGGCAAACTAAAATTAGAGAGTATACATCAATATAAAAAATAACCTTATACCGAAGAATGGAATTTAATTCAAGTTGGACATCAGAACGATATTGCATCCAAATTTTGGATTTCACTTAACCTAAGCCTTTAATATATTGGCTGATTCAATGAAGAACAATAGAATTTTTAGATTCTAGATAGGAATCTAGATAGAAGTCTTAATTCTTTATTTGAACCTATGATTCATATATTACTATTGTTTTTAGTTACTGAATATCAACTTGATTTTAATAAGTCTTCAGTAAGTCTGAAAGATACAAGATACTTTAATATTCACGTGCATTTAATGTTATTTTGAATTTTTATTTACTTTTATTTTGCTTGTACATTTTTTGCATTTTCTTTTCTTTTTTAAATTTTTATTAAGTAAACATTTAAAAACAGGTTGAACACAGTGTGACTTTTCTGGCTGTTATTTTGCCATACATACTATACATAACTTAACTTCCATTTCCATTCTTATTTCATATTCTTTCTGCTCTCTATCTTATGCTCACTTTGAGGTTGGAAATCTACACTTTCTCTCTTCTAGACGAGCTTTCTCTGTTCTGATTTTTTCTCCTCGAGTCTAACCAACAGTACATCTTATCACATACTTTGTAATACTCTGTTTCATCCTTGTCTTTAATTTCTAAGGATAATCTATCCATCTCTGCACATATCAAAAATGTTTTAATTAGTTCACTCTCCACCGGGGAATTTCCGTTTTTCCAGTTCTGGGCATACACCAACCTTGCTGCTGTTATGATATGTAACACTAGATATGTCTTCCTTTGTTAAACTTCCCATCTATCATTCCCAGTAAAAACAATTCTGGTCTGGAATCTATCTTCAGTCCCAACATTTCCTCCAACCAAGTCTTTATTAGCTGCCAAAATTATTTGGCTTTGGAACAAGTCCACCACATATGATAATAAGTGCCTAACACTTTCTTGCACTTCCAACATTGTGGTGATATATCTTTTCTCATCTTTGCCAATCTTGTTGGGGAGAAGTGCCACCTGTAAAACATTTTGTACAGATTCTCTTTATATGAGGTAGCCAAGGTTAACTTTCTATTTCTTTCCCATAACATTTGCCATTTGTCTAAATCAATATTATATCCAAAATTTTGAGCCCATGTTATCATCAGTTCTTTTACCTGCTCCTCTTCCATTTTATATTCCAATAAATATTTATATGTTCTTTTGATTGCTTTCTCCTCCGTTCCTAATAATATTTTATCTAGTGTTGTCAAATTCCTCCATATACCCCATTCCTTTTTGTCTTTCTTATAACGCGACTGAACTTGCCCACCATTCCAATTGTACCCCGTTTTCTTTTAATTCTTGTCTAGATTTAAGTTCCCCTTGTTCATTTAGAATATCTCTGTACGTAACTACTTTTCCCAAGTTCATAAAATTTGGATGCACTAGCACTTCCAGTGTTGAGAGCCATACCGGCGTTTCTATATAGTTCTGTTGTTTAACTTTAATCCACACATTGAGTAATTTTGCATTTTCTTTTTGTGTTTCCTACTTGTTTCTGTGTTTTTATTCTGTTCTTTGTAAACTGTTAAATTAAAAAAAACAAAGAAAGAACACTGAGGTAATTTCATAAATCATGGTTGTTAACAAGGCACAATACACTAATCATTATTAACTTACCATGTTTCATTGAATTAATTCAATTTTCCAGGACCACACAATATACTGATTTATAAACTAGTTAGGGTAGTTTGTCAAAAATCTAAGCCATCTATTTCTTCTACTTTTCTACCAACAAATCTTCTATCTGGTTTCCTTTCTTCTAGCCATGGGGAAAAATAGAAGAAAAAGTTGAGACATTTTCAGAAGACTATTATACTTTTCCCACTTGTCATTTTTCCTACTCTGCACTCCAATCTGAATGTAAAATAAGCACCACGAGTGTGCAGTTACAAAATAATTGTTTGGATCAAAGAAGATTTAATCAAATCAGTCCTTCAAAGTAAATGTTAAATCTGATTTGAAGCATCAGCTGAAATGTGTATAATTTTTTTGAGAGAGATTCAAGCATCATCTGGAGATTGAATAGGTCTTTTTCCACTTTATGGAGTTGGAGAATCCAGTCTTTCTTCTGGGGAGATTTAAAAAGTCAAAATGATGGCTGAGATCATATGATGGAAATTCTGTATCTTTTTTGCTGTTTCACATCTGCAACCTGCAAAAAGAGGCAGATGGATCCATTACATGGTCACAAACTTGACTTGACTTGACTTGACTTTTTCAATCCCACTGCTTCACTGATCTCCCTGTTTCCTTCCAGATGTGGAAAGGTTAAGTGTTGTGATGGCTGTCTGATAGTGACATAAACTTTAAAGTAGAATTAAATTTTTCAAATTCTGTTTATCAGAGTGCTTCGTGGAATGCTGTTCTGTTTTTGATAGGTGGCCATTTTTGAAAAATGTCATTATCTTAATGTGAGATCAAGAGTTGCTCTGGCTGATAGTCATATAAAGTTGAAAAGTGGGCTTCACAGACCACTTCAGGGATTTGACTTGTTAGATGGTATGATTAATCTGACCTGATACATATGCCAGAAAAGGGAAGAATATTTATCTTGGGCTGCAGTGATTAATTATTGCCTCCATTTCATTAAAGCTTCTCTTTTCTTGGTTTTCAAAATTGACTTATTTTTTTTTTTATTTCCAGTAACTTAGGTATTGATGTTTGTGCAGGAAGTAACTATAGCTCCTTTACCCACCAAACATTCCTAGTCTAGCCATTTTTTTCAAATTATACTATATTCTCGATTGAAACTTCTCTCTCTGCTTGGTAACCTGTGTTTCTAAATAAGAAAGTTACAGTTTTCAATGCATTTTTTTTTCATTTTGGGAGCATTTAAGATTTTAAGGAAGAAGACATCCCAATTTCCATTCTACTTTACATATTCAGTAAAAACCATGTCTATATTTCCACATGGGAGAAAAAAAATATCTAAAGGTTGTACTAATTCGAAGGGGAGGTCAGTGCCTATAAGGGGAAATTATCAGTACCTGGGCATGAGTCAACTTCCATCAAATATATACTGGTGACCAAATTGGAGACCATGTAATAATCTACATTTGGCATATAGGACTCAGGATATAAATCCTACAGAGCAATTTGCCATTTTACAGTCCCATTTAAAACTTGTAGATCAAAGCAGTTGGCCAATTTAGCTAAGGGTAAATCTGCAAAATTGTAGAACCATCCTTGCTTGAATATTAGACTTCTTTTGTAAATATTGCAATATGTCCTAAATCATTATATTGCTGGGACATAGTGGTTCAATTTCAGTTTCAACAATTTATGAGGCAAGAAGATTCATTACACTATTTCTGTAGGGTTCGGCCTATTTCAAAAACATCAGTCAGATAAATTGTACTTAATTCATTTCATTTAGATGAGAAATATAAGTAACATGTTCAGTCATTGATGTTTGTCATAAACATTTATCCATTGCCATCTGAGGTCAGCAGCTGTCAGCACCAAATATGTAATAGAAGATATATAGTGAATACTAATACAGTTAAGCCAAAAACAAAGTCCAGGTATAATTGTATCCTATATGCAATGAAGATAATGGGATTCCTTTGTGTAGTAAATTAAAAAAATACTGTATCTTAAAATTCAAAGAGAAGGAAGTTCCTCAGTCAATCAACAATTTAAAATTAGACACTGCTGAATCTAGACAGTAATGAGACAGTTGAGGAATTCAAAGGTGAGATTGTTAATCTATTAAAATATTCAACCTCAATAAACCTGTCCTCATAATGGGAAGAAAGCCAATTCAAACTATTTTAAAAATAAAGAATCTAAGACAAAAGGAAATTATAAGCTTATGGGCTTAACATCTGACATCTGTAAATGGGTAGAAGTCATTCAACTTGAAATAACTGAAAAAAATAGTAGAACAAGCATTAATGAGAAAGAATCAAAATAGATCTAGCAAAGCAAAGTCCTGCCTCATCCTCATCATTTTTGTAAAATTTCTTGAGAAGATCAGCAGACATGAATACTAAAGTAATCCCATAGGCACTGTACTGTGAAACTTCCAAGAAACAGCTAAAAGGGCAGATTTAATTAGATGTCATAATAGGTATATTTATCAAAGCATACATCCACACAATGGTATGAAAGAAGTGTAATTATGACTTTTGCTATTCTTAATATTTAACTTTAGATACAGTATGCTACCTTAGGGACATAATCATACCTTCAAATCATGCATTGAATTTAAGTTGTGAAAGATTATATAAACCCAGGCATTTCGTAAAGAAGATGACACTTCTCAGCTAGAGATTCTCTTCAGTGGTAGGATTCAAATAAGTAAACAACCAGTTCTCTATGTGGATGCCGCTTCCAGAAGTCCATTCTGGGCCTGGGCAACAAAAAATTAGCTGCCGGTTCTGCCGAAGTGTTGCAAACTGGCTGAATCCCACCACTGATTCTCTTGCTGTATGATCGAAGGACCACATTCAGGTCTTTATACAGTGATCACATCTGAACACAGAGTTTGAATTAGTATATACAACCTAAACTGTACATTAGAATATACATTCTATATACAGAGTTACCTTGAGGTATGATGAGTGGTCTATAAATTTTATAAATAAATACATGTTATTATTGGTTAGATTTACATTCTATCTTTCTTTAAGAGATCCAGTCAGTTTAACTAAGTATTTCTCTTCATTTTATAGTTTGATTTGAGAAATGATTAGCTCAAAGATACATAAAGTTTCCATGGTCCTAGTTCAACATCTGAACTACAGCACCACAGTAGTTTTAAAAAAAACTTCTGACTTCAGTTTATAATCTCTGAATGTCAACATTTTAAGGAAGTCAGTTTTAGTCACATAATTTGAAATCCAGTATGTTGATGCATATCTGGGAAATTAATATTGTTAAACTATGCTATAAAATGATTTTAATCAGTCTTCTCTAACCTCCAGTTATATTGGATCCCAGCTTCCAAAATGACCAGCGTTCAACAAATCTGGGGAATTCTGGATTGTAGAATACTGTGCTCTACAGGTTGGCAAAATTGAAGCCAAATTGATCTAAATACTCAGTTCAGAAAAATCAAGCTAGTTCGATTCAGATATCTGAATCCAATCTTAAAACTAATGTAATTTGAATAAAATATCAGTCCTGTTCTTCACTGAACCTGATTTGGTCTGAACCTATTCATAGTATTAAAACACACATGTGGGAAATATCCAATTTAAATTTGGAATCAGCCCAAATCATTCCAATATTTTCATTTATATTTGGAGCATTCAAAACAGACCCAGGAAACTACAGACCAATCACCCTAACATCAATACCTGGGAAGATACTGGAAAAGATAATCAAAAAACAGATCTGCAAACATCTAGAAACAAATAAAGTTATAAGCAAAAGCCAGCATGGGTTTGTTAAAAATAGATCATGCCAAACCAATCTTATTTCATTCTTTGACAAAGTGATTAAATTAGTAAACTAGTGAAATGCTGTGGACATAGTATACTTAGCAAGGTGTTCGACAAAGTAGACCACCTCCTACTTCTTGGTAAGCTAGAAAAATGTAGAATAGACAACATTACCACCAGGTGGATTTGTAACTGGCTGACAAACCATACTCAACGAGTAATCCTTAATGGTACTACATCTACATGGAGGGAAATAAGCAGTGGGGTACCACAAGGTTCCATTCTAGGCCCAGTATTCTTCAATAACTTAATAAATGAGGGAATAGAAGGGGAACTCATCGAATTTGCAGATGACACTAAGCTGGCAGGAATAGCCAACATCTCAGAAGACAAGCTCAAGATCCAAAAAAATCTTGACAGACTTGAATAATGAGCCCTATCCAACAACATGAAATTTAATGTAGAGAAAAGCAAGGTTTTACACTTAGGCAGGAAAAACCAAAGGTACAAGCACAGATTAGATGAAACCTGGCTCAAAAACAGTAACTGTGAGAGGACCTTGGTGGGCTAGTGCACAATCAGTTAAATATGAGCTAGCAGTGCGTGGCGGCAGCCAAAAAAGCTAATACAGTCCTTGGTTGTATAAACAGAGTCATAGAATCAAAATCATGTGAAGTATTAGTACAGCTTTATAAAGCCTTAGTAAGGCCATAGCTGGAATACTGCGTTCAGTTTTGGTCACCACATTACAAAAAAGATGTTGAGACTGGGAAAAAGTGCAAAGAAGAGCAACTAAGATGATTAAAGAATGGTTGCAGGATTTAGGAATGGCCAGTCTAGAAAAAAGGACTAGGGGAGACATGATAACAGTATTCCAGTATTTGAGAGGTTGCCACAAAGAGGAGGGGTTCAACTTGCTTTCCAAAGGACCAGAGGCAGGACAAGAAGCAATGGATGGAACTAATCAAGGAGAGAAGCAACTTGGAATTAAGGAGAAACTTCCTAACAGTGAGGACAATTAACCAGTGGAACAGTTTGCCTTCAGAAATCATGGGCACTCCATCACTGGGGTTTTTTAAGAAGAGACTGGACAGTCATTTGTCTGAAATGGTATAGGATCTCCTGCTTGAGCAGGGGGTTGGACTGAAAGACCTCCAAGGTCCCTTCCAGCTCTGTTCTGATTGGAATATTTGCAATGTGTCTTACTGCATATTTTCTGCATAATACATATACATATCCAATACAGGATATCACTATTCTGGAGTAAGAATCCTTGTTCCCCTGATGAATCTAATTTATCAGTCCTTTCTCTTCCAATATTCATACACAGGATTGCAATCTGTTTTTCTCTATCTCAGGTATATAAGTTGAATGCTGAATGTGCTATTTAAATTCTTCTCTTTTTTACATTTGAACTCATTGCCCTCTGTTAATATTATTCAACTTGTGCACAAAGAGCACAAAAGAGGGGGAAAAAGATATTTTGATGGAGAGTAAAACACAAACAAACAACCCTCCAGCACTGCAGCTATTGGTTACTGTTAATACTGGTTGTCTTTTAAAATTAAGACATTTTCTAGTTTTGCAGGAGTGCAAAAGTGACATTTAAGTCAAAATGTCAGTTTCAAGTAAGTTATTTACATTTTCCGTATCAACAATAGCAGAAAACATTGTTTTCACATTTTTGTTCATGTTTTGTTCTTCTCAGTACTGCCCTCAGCTTAAATATTTTTCCCCACATGATCAAAATAAGAAGCAGCAAAATTCAGGCTTGGAAACAACTCCTATCAACACTGAAGCAAAATTTTGAACTCTAGGCATGATTGGAAAGAAAAGTACAACACAGGGAAACAAAATGATTCATACTGTAAAACAATATCTGGTTAGAGTGGTGGCAATCAGGCTGCTTTCTGCAACTAACACCAGCAATTTCCAATGAAGGACCATGAACTGGAATCATCAAAAAATGTCATCATGCCATTTCCTCTGGCAACTTCTGGGTCCCTGAGGTCCAGACATCTGTTCTGGATTTGTCTGATCTATTTCCCCACAATACCTCAAAGTGATGCTACAAACAGCTCACCATGTATCCAAGCACTGGTACTGCCAACAGAAAACCTCTGCGATGGAGAAACAGGAAAAACATCAGAGAGCTTTAAGTGGAGGGAACCACTACTTGCCCCACAGGCTGGTATATTTTTCTTATTCATTTGTTCGTTCATTTCACTGTCATTCTATTATTTTGATTTATATACTGCTTTTTTGGCCATTAAGTCCTCTGAAATTCAATGTTAGTAGTTTATAATTCTCAAATGTATAATGACCTTTGATTTTGATCCAATGAGCTTTAATATTTTCCTAATTCAACCCAAGATTGTTTGCAAGTTAAATTTATATTTTCATCTCCTATGTGTGCTTCATGACCAGGATTAATAAGCAGACACAGTCCGCTGACTTTATGCAAGTTTGACATTTGTGTTAAGTCCTTAGTTTCTGAAACAAATGAAAAGCCCTGTTTCCAAAGTACACACTTGGGTGTATATTTTTATATATGGCTAAGATGCAACCCACACCCTCTACAATGTATTAGCCTCACAGCTACACAGATTTAGCTCACTATTAGAACGGGTTGTTCCCCAATTTTTTTCAGCAACCCCCTGAGAAGGCTATTATTATCCTGAAGCTGCAGAGATTATTTCATGTCCCAGAGCCAAAGCAAGATAGACTGATGGTTTGCAGGAATAAGTGCAGAAAAAACAAGTTCTATGGGGTGGGCTTTACTCCCTTCCTTCATGGACTAGAGGAGTTATTTAATATCCTTGATATTAAACAGTCAGAAGACTGATACTCCTACTGGTCTATAGAGACCAGTATAAACATGATTGTCTTATTTCGAGATCAAAGGACTGATGTGTAGACACTTCAATATCCACCCCACATCTGCTTTCAGAACATAAGTAAATGAATCCTCTGGTTGTTTGCCTTGTTCAAAGAAAGGATCGAGAAAACAGATGGTATAGTCAGTAAACTGAACAGGAATTGGTGAAACTGGCAGACTCTATTCTGGAGCCTATATCCAGGTAAAAAGAAAGGCACAGGATCCCCAATGGTGAAAGGCTAGAACAGGAGTGCCAAACTTGCAACGTCACGTGACATGTCGCAACGTATCGTGACTTTTTCTCCATTGCCGGCAATGGTGTGGCCGTGGTTTTGGCATAACGCATCCGGCCCGCGAGCCAGCAGTTTGACACCCCTTGGGCTAGAATATAATCCAGGAATAACAACAGTCAACAGACTCTCCAGGTAAACAAGCAATTCAAGTTTTTTGTATAGTTCATGTGTATATTTGTGTAGGGAACAGTGAATGAGATGAATTGTCAATTGTCCCAAAAGCCTCTCCAGGTAAACTAGAAATTAGGGTGTTTTTTTTTTGTAATTTGCTAAAACAGAAAAAAAAGGGCAGTATTTTATTTGTTTGTTTGTCCATTGTAAATTGCTGAGATGGAATCTGATGGCCTTGGAACTGCAGCAAGGTGAAAATAATTTCAATTTCAAATCTCCTAGATCCCAATCCAAAAAGAAGATTGCGTAGCTTTCTCTTTAGATAAAATCCTGTTGTTTTGCCTGGCCTGGACTTCATCTCTCCGATTCCATCTCCCTCTGAATAGACAATTTTAAATAGACAACTCTGTATTTAAACAGAAATCTTTTCTACTTTTCCTCTGTTTGGAAGGTTAGGTCATTCCAAGGAGGACATCAGCTTCCCTGCAGAGCAATTTCTCTGAAATCACCATTTGGATGCTTTGGATATCAGACTTTACTAAATAGCCCATCCAATATCCCCATAATTAGCACCCTAGTTAGAACAATTAATCGGTGGAACAACTTGCGTCCAGAAGTTGTGGATGCTGCAACAAAGGAAGTTTAAAGAAGAAATTGGACAACCATTTGTCTGAAATGGTACAGGGTCTCCTGCCTGAGCAGGGGGTTGGACTAGAAGACCTCCAAGGTCCATTCCAACTCTGTTATTCTGTTATTCATTCCTGAATCTAGGTTATTGCTCAAGGACTGTGTTATTCCTCTCTAAACTGATAGCCTCCATATAACGATGGAAGGCCATCTCCATTTATTCTGTTAAGACATGTCCAGCATTATCAGTGATGGGCAAGTATAGTTTTAATCAAGAAAGATATGTCTGGGTGATGACTATGTTCAGCAACAATAGTTGCTGATCAGTACATTCCAGCCATTCTCAGAACATGTAGCCATTGACTAATGTACTCGATGAAAAGGACATTTATAGAACAATCCAAGTGGATTTGTTTTAATACGCATTCATCTAGATTTTCATGTCCTCTTCACCAAGTAATGAAATAAACATTATTGGTATTTTTAATCATATAAATTGCTGTGACTTTCTGTTTAGTGCAATTGCTCTCTGGAGAGCACTTAAGTGTCAGAACTAAACTAGGATCTTGAAGACAAATGTAATGGGTTCTGCAAGAGATGAATTGAGAAAGAGCATTTAAAGAAAATGAAACTGTGATTCAGGGAATATAGCTTCAGGGTAATATATTATAGTTAGATGATTAGTTGAACAGACTGTGACCTGACTCTGAAACACCATAGCTCACTTTATTGTATCTTTCAGGATTATCCCTTTCAAGGTGGCGCAAGATATTTACATGTGAAATTTGGAGTTCCTGGGGCTCTCTGAGCTTAGTTGTTTGCTTGCAAACATCAGTGCCCTGATAATGTTACTTAGATGAATAATGTAACATCTGCAAGCAAACAAAGGAGTTCAGAGAGCAGCAAAAACTCCACCATTCAACCCTGTGCTATAGATATTCCCTTCTGTTAGAACAAGGGAAAGGATGGTTTATTTCCTTTATCTGAATGAATGGCACATAATCCAGAATTCTTTTGCATAAGGCAGCCTACTTTACACAGAAGACCATTTTCAGATCCATTTTCTCCTCTTTTCCTTCTCTTCACCATATAAATCTGCTAAAGTTTTCTCTATTTAACCTTCTTAAAACTTACTTTTGAAAACAGGTCATGGAAGCCAGATAAATATATTTCAGTGTCACCAGATTCAAAAACAGAATTCCATTCATACAAAAGCATTAAGAATGCTCCATTTTCCCCCCTGCAGTTTCCCCATGTAACAAGATTTTCAGGTGTGGCTTAGAATCTTTCATCAGAACATCTGGAATCTTTTCTCAACTAAAACATTCTTGTTTTGTTACAACGATTATGTTACATGTATTTGGGATGGAGAAAATACAGCTCTTTGGATGTTCCTCAACTATAACTTTCAGCCACTTTTCCTATTCGCCATCTAGGCTTCAATTGATAGGAATAAGTTAAATATTGTCTGGAATACTATACGTTGTCTAAGCCTGCAATAATATAAAATCAGATTAAGTGGCATATAGTCTCCCAAATATGTAATTTGGGATTTAACAAACATATACATAATCATATTTAAAAAGAAACCATACATTGAAATTGCATATATTAAAAAGCACAAATGCAGTACAATAAGAATCCAATTCATTACTTGGAAAGCTAATGATAACAATTCAGTCCCCATGGAATAACCAGGTTTTCATCATTTAAATATATTAGGTAGTATTCCAAAAGAGGGAGGTGGAAATTGAAAAGGCTTGCTTCTATGACCTCTGAAGGTGACAATCTTTTACCATGTGGACATGTTTAGAGCCTGTTATACTACATTTTATTGGGCTAGCACATGTCATTGGGAAAAGATATTTGCACAGAGACTTATTAAACGTGTAGCCCATTCTGGAATTAATTTGATTGTTCAACCTAGTTATGACAAATCTGTAGCCTTCCAGTTGTTTGAAAGATTCAGCTTCATTATCCTGATTATTATTCTTAGCTGAAGTTGAATTTGATCTCAACTACATCTCACCAGATCATCCTTTCAACCCCATCATCCCTTAAGATTTAGCTTGAAAACTCTAAAATGTAATATTAATTATGGCTTTAACCAAGTTTCCTCTAACACTGTTTCTACTCATGACTAATCAGAAGATGATCTCAAAATGCAACAGTTTCAACTATAACCTTTTTTAATGTTTCTGATGAACTGGGACCCAGAAGAAATTAACAGCTAAAAGTCATGTACATGCTTATAGCTATAATGCTTGATTCATATTTTTCCAGCTGAGTCTGTGACATTTGGTCTTCTATGTCATAATATCTACCAACAATTACAAATACAGTTTACAATTCACAACACTTACTATAAATGATTCCAAAAAAATCAGCCAAACATAAAGAAGGAAAGCAAGAACATCAGTCTTGGAAAAGTGTGGCTAATTTTGTTGCTTTAAGTGGCCATACTATAGCTGGAATAATAGCACTAAAAAAAATCATAGGAAGAATTAGAAAATAACAAATGGTTTTTATTGTGACTTTAATTTAATTACACAAATTGCAGTGTGATAGAACAAAACTCTTCAATCAGTCAAAGTGCTCTCAGTCTGACAAATGTTCTAATACTTGCACAATGGAAGATAAGCAGCGTGAGAATAGGTATTGCCTCGGTTCTTAGCTGGACAGCAACACTGAAGAGAAAATGGTTCTTCCTATTTGCCAGGAGGGATGTTGTAAGATTCCTCTACTGTGGAATGCTTAGGCCTATCAACCAGCAGCTCACATTTGATGTCACCTTCTACTGTGTATCAAGTATATTACATTCTTGGCAGCTTATCAGAAAGAGAAATGCCATTTGTACATTGGAAATTTCTTTCAACAGCATTGGGAATCCCCATCAACAGCAATGTCCAAGCCACCTAGGCACTTACGCATCAAGGGAGACTGCCGTTTCACCCTTTAGAAAAACCAAGTTGCAAGCTTGGTTAAGGGGCACTCTAACATTACACAAACAAACATATTTGAGTGGTGACACAAAAGAGGAATGAGCTGCTCTGCTCTGCCTAGTAAGGAAAAAAAAAAAGACTACTGAACAGATTCAGCTGAAAAACCCTAAGCTACAAAGGCAAATAACTCAGCTATTACCCTGATTGTTCCTTTCTAATAAGATAAACAATAGCTGACAACACCTCTTTTCAAGCTAATGTTATTGACAGAAATATCCCCATGCCGAATGTTATAAGAATTACTCATTTGGGATATCAACTGAATTTAGGGTCTAGGGATAACAAACTGCAGTCCAGAGATCTACACTTATTTGAGCTGCCAATAAATGCTTTAGAAGACAAAATAAGGTACTCACCAAGCAATACTAGGAGCTGAGCAGCTGCCACAATTCTTCTGAGATGATTTTACATTAGTACCATGGCATCTCAGGGGTGTGAGAATAAATCTCATATTCTTCCTGTTCCAGATGGTTACCATTTCCATACATTACAGTTCTGACATTCTACTTCATAATAAGAAATGTATGAACTAAGCCTAAGTGGGGGGTTGATGCGAAGAAAGATGTGGAATTGTCAAACACAAATCAATTTTGTAATATTCTTTCCTGAATGGCATCTTTGACGTTCAGTCATGTAAAATGTGGAGCTTTTGCATCTGGTCTCAAACAGCAATTAAACACATGATTAATTTTGACTGCATATTTAGTCTCAGTGAGGCTGATGGAATTATAAACCTGGATATAGTTAAGCATGTGTGTTAGGAGCTCTAAATCAAAGGCATACAGGACTGAGGCACTATTTGATGTACTCACGGGAGCTGAAAGTATCAGAAAAGAGACTTGAAAGACAGGACATGGTTTAAAACTAAAACGAGATAAAATATATGATAGGTCAAACTAAAAAAATTATTGTAAGGGGAGGGAGGCTCAAAGGCAATTTTGATATTTGGGGATGTATTTTCTGTGGAAATTCTCAGTCATCCAGGTCATGGTTATTTTGAAAAAGCACCTTTAGGAAGGTATTATGTTGACATTTAAATTGAAGAAGATATTAGTTAATCCAGGGGTGTCAAACTGCCAGACCACGGGCCAGTTGCATCATGCAGAGGCTGCGCCCAGCCCAGCTCTGGTAATGCAAAAAAAGTTGTGATGTGTCGCGACACATCACATGTCGCAGCAAGTTTGACACCCGTGAGTTTGACACCTCATTCTAGATGGGGTTGCACTGTGAGTTTGGGAGCCTTCTTCAGCTGGGAACGATCTGTGGAGACATTGGTAATAGCAACTAGAAATCTACCTTATGTAAATTGGTAAAGTTTAGGTTAATATACTTCAATCTAGATGTGATGGACAATTCTGAAATTATTGCTTAAATTAATGCTTAACTTGCAATCAGATTAGACCATTGTGACTTTATGTTGGACTGCTTTCAAGATAATTTCAAGTCTAGTTAATATAAAATACCAAGATCTGAATGCTTATAGGCCCAGTTTTTAGTTAGCTGGCTAGGTAGCTAGCTAGCTAGTAAGATTGATTGATTGATTGATTGATTGATTGATTGATTATGTGCTATCAAATAAATGTCAACTATTAGTAACTACATTGTTTTTCTCCAGGATACTCTCCCCAACCTGCATTCATTGCTTGTGTAACTGATGACATCCTCCTTGCTGTAGATCATCAACTCCTCTTTACTTCCACCTCTGCTAATCTTCTTCAAAGAGGTAGGTCTTTGCATAATGTGTCCTAATACAAAAAATTGAGCTTCATAATTTGTGCATCAAGTGCAAACTCTGGACTGATTTGTTTAATTATTTGATTGTTTATTTTCATCATCATCATCATCATCATCATCATCATCATCATCATCATCATCATAAAGTTGGAAGGGACCTTGGAGGTCTTCTAGTCCAGCCCTCTGCTTAGGCAGGAAACCCTATACCGTTTCAGACAAATGATTGTCCAGTCTCTTCTTTAAAACTTGCAGTGTTGGACTCTCACAACTTCTGGAAGCAGGTTGTTCCACAGATTAATTGTTTTAACTGTCAGGAAATTTCTCCTTAGTTCTAGGTTGCTTCTTTCTTTGATTAGTTTCCTTCCATTGCTTCTTGTCCTGCCTTCAGGTGCTTTGGAGAATAGCTTGACTCTCTCTTCTTTCTGGCAACCCCTGAGATATTCTCTTCATTAAACTAGACACACCCAGTTCCACTAACCGTCCTTTATATGTTTTAGCCTCCAGTCCCCTAATCATCTTTGTTGCTCTTCTCTGTACTCTTTCTAGAGTCTCAACATCTTTTTTATATTGTGGTGACCAAAACTGGATGCAGTATTCCAAGTGTGGCCTTACCAAGGCATTATAAAGTGATATTAACACTTCACGTGATCTTGATTCTATCCCTCTGTTAATGCAGCCTAGAACTGCGTTGGCTTTTTTGGCAGCTGCAGCTCATTTGGCTCATTTTTAAGTGATTGTCCACTAGGACTCTGAGATCCCTCTCACAGTTACTACTATTGAGCAAGATTCCACCTACAGTATACTGTACCTGTGCATTTGGTTTTTCTTGCCTAAATGTAATACCTTACTTTTTTTTTCACAATTGAAAAATGGCTAGCCATGATATTGTCAAGAATTTTCTCCAACACTAAAGTTCGAAAACATTAGTACTTTCTAACTTTTGCTTTCATACAGAAAACTCTTGCCTGCATTATAGTGATCTTTAGATACATTATGACATCAGAATATCTTTTCCAAGGCCCTTCAGTGCTATTTTGTGATGTACTGCTGGTTCCTTTACTGTTGATGGTTGATCCCAAAATGCAGAAGCTCTCCTTCACTTCAATATCATTGATTAAAGGACTCATTGCTGTTACTTGTTGTCATTGTTTTGATCTTCATTTCATTTAATAGTCCCATTTTTTCACTGCGCTCCTTGAATGTCATTATTAGGCCTTGCAAATCCTTAGCATTTTCAGCTATTAAAATAGTGTCACAAGTATAGCACAGGTTAATGAAGTTTCTTTCTACAGTTTTAAAACCATGTTTATCTTCTAATCCAGCTTTCCTCATATAGCTGGAATAAAGAAGGGAAATATACTGCCTTGTCTTACTCCTTTGTATTTAAAGCCAATCTGCCTCATACATTACATCTGGGCTGTGACTTTCTGACCTCTGTATAGATTATAGGCCTATCTATATTCAATAAAGCATACGTTAACTTATTTTTTAATATCCTTTGGCTTCTTCAATTATCTAGCATGTATCAGCAATAATTAATTCTTGTTCTATGATTTTTTTCTCAAAACAAAGTTGAACATCGGACTTCTGGACTTTAGTCCAGAATGCGGCTGCGCGGGCGGTGATGGGAGCGACCCGTCGCTCCCATGTAATGCCGCTGCTGCGCGAGCTGCACTGGCTGCCTGTGGCCTTCCGAGTGCGCTTCAAGGTGTTGATTATCATCTTTAAAGCGCGCCATGGCATTGGACCTGGTTACCTCCGAGACCGCCTTCTGCCACAGATTACCTCCCACCGGCCGATACGCTCCCACAGAGAGGCCCTNCACCCTCTGGAACGAGCTGCCCCCAGAGATCCGGGTGATTCCGGATCTTCCCTCCTTCCGCCGCGCCCTCAAGACTTGGTTGTTTCAGCGGGCAGGACTGGCCTAGGGGTATTTTAAATTGGTTTTAACTAAATTTTAGTAGAAGCGGCCTATTTAAATATTTATTTTTAATGATTCTCTTAAATTTTATATTTTGTATCTGTATCAAACTGTTTTTAAACTGGCTGTAAGCCGCCCTGAGTCCTCCGGGAGAAGGGCGGGGTATAAATATAATAAATTCAAATTCAAATTCAAATTCTCTTACCCTAATCTGGGTGATCCTAAGTATTACTTTGCTATCAAGCAAACTTAAGGATACCATATGATAGTGTCCACATTCTTTCTTTGGTATAGGATTGTAGACTGAGCTTTTCCAATATGTTGGCCAGCGTCTTATTCTCCAGATTTGCTGGCCTAGTTTGGTTAGAAATGTTACTTATTCTTTCGTTGTTTACTGTATTCCTGCAGATAATCCAACAATTCCTGTAACCTTCAAATTTGGTAATGACAGAGCTGTTGATGTATCTTCATCTTCTAATAATAGAGATTCGTGTAAGTAGAGATTATCCTCTAAGGTTTCTTGGATGTGGACATCTCTACAGTATAGAATTTCATTCACCTCTTTCCATCTTTGATCTTCTTTAAATCAGTTACTGTATGACCATTGGTGACCTTTAGCATACCAACATAAGGCTGGAAACTCCTTCTAAATTCAGAGATGTTTTGAAGGACTTCCTTTATTTTTCTTTGTTTGTTTCCATCATCAGTATTTTACAGCTGTCGTTTTAGTACTGCTTCTCATTTTTTTCTAGCAGGTCTTTAAATTTTTTTGTTAAATTCCTTCCTGAGATTTTTGTCTTTCTTTGTCTCCTCTTTTATTCTTGGTAATTTCCACATTTTGTTCTGATATCCAGCATACCATTTGTTTAAAAAAATCTTTAGTAGTCTCCTTTTTTTATCCTTAACATTTATTCAATTTCATTCCATAGTTCCGCTGATTCCATATCAATGAGGCTCAGTACTTTAAAATGATTTCTGATGGTCTCCATGAAAATGGTAGATGTACATTAAAAATCACATCATAGAAACTATATAACTTTATTCCTCTACTTTTCCTTTGAATTGGAGTTTGCACATAAGCAGTTTATATTCTATTCCTGTCAGCCATGTGAGGTAGTCCAAACAAGAAGTATGTCAAGAAGTACTAGCTCTAACTTTATTGTAAGATTATATTAATAGAATTTTGCAAGTCTGAAAGTACATCTCTTTCACCTTTACAGTCCAAGAAAGTATTTGTGGTCTCTTCTGAAACATTTGCCATACCCCCAATGCTTCTGGCATGTTAAGCAGCTTCTTATCTGATCATTGCCTCTTCTGAGTACTTATATCAGGTTAATTTCTTGTGTTCTCCATCTGGTTATTTCCAAGTATGTAGGTTCATTTTGGTTAGCAATCATTGGATTGGCAAAAACTGATAAGCTGTTCGTTTCATTTTGATTTCATACAGCTCAACTATGTTTTCCTCCTTAATATTTACAACTTTGGAATTCCAGTGTCCCACCTCAAGCAGCACATCTTGTCTGCATATTCTGTCAATTTCAAACTGAATTTGATCGTAAAACTTTTCATCCTCCTCTTCTTTTGGATCCATAGTTGGAACATAAACTCATATCATCATCATACTGAAGAATTGTCTATGCAGTCTAATTGATATTGTTTACCCAATGACATAGTGACAGGAATAACAGTACACGAATACTGTTTTTACTATATCCTTCCTATCTATGAAAACAATACTGTTCCTTCTTTGTTTTTCATGTCCTGAATAGTAAATGATACGATCCTCTGACTGAAAGTAACCAGTTCTAGTTCATTTCTATTCTATGATGCCTAACATGTCAATGTTTAGTTGATTCATTTCAACTTTCACTGTGCTAAGCCTTCCCATGTTCATGTTTCTCATATTCTAGGTTTCCATTTGAATTTTGTATTTGCAGCTATAGATTCTCTTTTTCTGGATGGGTAACATCAGCAACTAAATATCATGAAGGATTTGATCTATCCATGTGTTAAGACACCAGGAGTATTCTAAAAGATCCTCACTTCTTCCTCAGTAACACAGCGAGTGTCATCCCATGAGCACCCATCATCTGATACTATGTCACCAATCACTTTATATTGCCTATCCATGTAGTTTTCCTGGTAAAATACAGTACAGGTTTACCATTGGCTTCTCCCCCATGCAGTAAGAAATAATGCCTTTGCCATTGTGACTAAAGTGATCATCCGCTTCCAACATCTTCCTACATTACTGCTCCCCAGCAATGTAGGTGTATGCTCTGGCATCCTTCATTCATTCCCCTCACCCACCCCAGGATACATACCCTTACGTATACCTTTGGCCTATTACATTGCAAAGCCAATATAAAGCGAAAAGGCAGACACAGTAGAAATCACAACATGATTTCCTTATGATCTTATTTTTATTTGTCCCTTCCTACTAGATCAGCATGTTTGCTCTTCTATCTTTGAGGTATGGTAGGTGAATAGAGGCAATTTGGTTTATTGATTCCTGATTGAGTCTTCTGTCACTACTCAGGGTCAGTTCATCTTGCTGTGAATGTTTTCTCACAAAGGCATTTTAAGCAGTGACAGTGGTGGGAGGCATCTCATAAGTTTGGTAGTGAAAGCAGCTTACATTTGTGGGGGGTGGCTTTACAACCATATCAACTTGCACACACACGAGACATAACTGGAAGTAACTGTTTTGAACCCCCTACTAAAAGATGCTCATACGGCACCAATTCAGTTTAAGAGGTGGTACAGTGATTAGAATGCAGTATTGCAGACTAACTGGGCCCACAGCCAGGAATTTGATCCTGATCCACTCAAGATTGACTCAGCCTTTCATTCTTCTGAGGTCAGTAAAATGAGGACCCAGATTGTTGGGGGCAACACGCTGACACTGTAAACCACTCAGAGAGTGCTGTAAAACATTATGAAGTGGTGCATAAGTCTAAGTGTTATTGCTATTAAGCAGTGGAAAAATAGAAAAGCAGTTCAGTGAAAGCATTGCTCATTAAACCTGGAGGACTGTTCCATCTGAAGGGTAATTTTGGTATCCATAAAAAAATGCACATAGATAACACTATCAACTCTTCTGGTTCTGTCAAGCCAACAGGGCTTAGCACTATAGTTATCTGTTAATAGCCTTATCGTCCACTGCTGCTATAGGCTGTTTTCTGAAGCCACAGCTGATAGCATTGATCTGTCTTCTTGGTGGCCTCCTAGGCATGTGCTAGAAATCTGATGGTCCTTTTATTTCTAAAATGAGCCTTGATTTTACTATCATATTGCTACCAAAGTCATTGCATAGCATATTTTATTGGTTTCCTCAATCATGAGTTTCCAAACAATGTTTCCACCAGCTTTTTCCTCATCCATCTTCCTACCAAAACTGCCAATCTTCCTGCCAGACCATCCTCCCCAACATCATTTTCCCATTACTTTTACAGGAAAAAACCCTTAATTTAACAGACTTTGTATTATTTCAGAGTACCCAGACTCTGAAATAATCTAAATTTCATCTAAATTCTTTTCAATGGAGTTCCATTAAATCAAAGTTTTACTCTATTGTTTAATGGAATGTAAAGATGTTTAAATTTCAGTCACCATGAGTTGGATTTTAAATACCCAACAGTTTGGTTTAAAATGCAATATAATTTGCCTGGATATTATTACACAGTCACTTTGCCTAGAATAATTCTTTATAGTTGAAAAAGCTTTTCTATGTTTGAAATATGAGTATTAAGTAATACTGTAATATTAATATTTTATTATTTGCAAAAAAAATGTCACTAAATCCTAGGTCTAGTGATTTCCCCTTTATGGAAAAATGGAAAAAAGTTTATTATCTGAGGCTCATGGCATATACATAATAGTACCGGGTGTACTTTGAAAATGATTTGAAAAAGTTCTTTGTATCTTGTATGAAAGTAAAATCATCACCTCTTTGCTAGTCATTAAAATGGTCGAACGTTTTTCTGGTTTCCACATCAGCCTAGAAAAATGAAAAAAAAAGATGATATTTTAATAGTTGCAGTGAATGAACACAGCTCTAATATAGAAACACACCCAAGTACTGTCAGAAGAATGGGAGACAGAACTGTGATGGATTGATTGATTGATATTGATTATGTGCCATTAACTCCTAGAACCACATACATAGGTTTTATCCATGAAACAGGACCCTGTATCCCTGGGTAAAGATAGAGAAGGTCTATCTCAGCATTCCAAAGATCTAAAGTGATGGGGGAGACCATACAGGAGCACAGGTTCTGCAAATAAATTATGCTCATTTCCCCAAAAATAAATTCCCCATGGGTACAAATTACCAACATCAAATTTTCAAAATCCCCATCCCTTTTGTACAGGGTCACTGAGTCAGTTATAAATCTGATGATCTAGCCTTGATATTTTTTTTCCAGTTTGGATTAAATGGTTTCTATAGGTACATGCTAGTACATGCCCCAGAACTAGAATCTAGTCATTTTGCAGCCTGAATAATATTTTCATGAACTTGATAAGCCTCTCATTGATATTATGAAACCCGTCTATCATTCCAAGTAATCATACACTTTTCATCTTTGTAATATTAATTTTGTTGCTTTTATCTGCATGGCCCTGAGCAACTATCTTTCTCTCTTTTGATGCAAATCTCCCATAATTGGTAAGTTTCCTATTATCATAGCACTTTCCTTTCAGCTTTTGAAATTGAATACATCCATACAATAAATATTAGTTATATAATCCTAAAACTAAGCCCCAGCAACCAGGATCCTTTCACACACAGCAGTGCCTTTCTATCAAGCAACAGGATGCATCATCAGAGCATCACAGAGTCAAAGAGCTTTTGGGACATCTAGTGGTAGAAAGAGAACAATGCATACTCATGGAAAGAGGAGCTATTGTATTTACATTCCCCTTCAATTTATTTTTTTTTAAATACCCACTCACTGGCCTGGTGAGGAGAATTCCAGCTGAGGAGAATTGGTAACATTTCAAACCTTAAATGACCACTTAAATGACCTCTAAAAACATCTGCATACAATTCCAATAACTTTATGAAAGCATATGCAATTTTTTTTTAACTTTACTGTTTAGAGCAGAGGTGTCAAACTGCTGGCCTGCGCGCCAGCTCCAGCAATACAAAAAAAAGTCACAATGTGTTGCGGCACGTCACATGACATGGCAAGTTTGACACACATGGTTTAGAGAGCCCATTTGGAGTAGCAGTTAAGGAACCAGACTAGAAATCAGGAAACTGAGTTCTAATCTCACCTAAGGCCAGCTGGATGGTCTTGGGCCAGTCACTCTCTCTCTCAGATCTAGAAAGGAGGCAATGGCAAAGCACTTGTGAAAATCTTGCCAAGATTTGCAAGGGACTTGTCCAGGCAGTCACCAGGAGTCAACACTGAAAGACATACACACACACAAAATAATAATTTGGGGTATCACAAGCATAACCTGGAAAAAAAGAAAACAACCTAGTGCCTATGGGTCCTATTTTATGAATCTCTAGGCCAGGGGTGTCAAACTGCCAGCCCGCAGGCTGGATGTGTCATTTGGAAGCCATGCCCACCCCATTGCCGGCAATGGCAAAACCGTCCCGATACATTGCACGACGTCACGTGACGTCGCGAGTTTGACATGTCTGCTCTAGGCTAAAACATAATCTTAGTTACTTGATTTTACATTAGTGTAAAACATATATCCAGTCATTTTGGCATATTAACCATTATTTATTGCTTAACAGAATATAGTTATTTTTTAAAACACAAAAGAATATCATGACTTAGCACAATATCAATCCAGCAATTAACTTGCTGGGTTAATGAAAGCAGTTCTATCAGAAAAAGGGCAGCTACACTGGACAATCTGCAGTCAGAGCATCACAAAACAAAAGGTTTGCTAAGTTAGCACTGCTCTATAGCTCCTTTAACATCATGAGTAATGATACTGTATTTCTTATTTGGCTGCAAAATGTGCTTTTAGGATAGGATAATGAATAAATAACTACATTTATATTACTACATATCTAACATCTAGTATTATTCTTTTGTCTTGTGTTTTATGTTTGACCCTCCTCTTTTACTTTGAAACAATTATTTTGTTCTTTCTTTGTCCTTGACTGAAGTAAAATTTGACTGGCTAACTAACATATTCCCACTTTCACATGCATATCCCATGTCTCATAAGCCCTGAAGTAGGTTTGTAAACTCTCATATCTTAAAGAAGAGAGGTAGCAAATTAATATTCAAGATCTGCCTTATAAACACTTCTGATGAATAAAGTGATAATCTTATAAGGTATGTCCTTTTATTCCTAATTGTGCCAAACTATAATGTGATGTCTGCCTTTGTTGTTGTTGTTTTTAATGTGTATGAACCATTGTGGTATGTAAACCATGATTTCTAGCTTAGTTTATAAGCCAATTATGGCCTATTCAATTAAAAAAAATACTGTAGCTAAGGGAGATTTATGGACTCAGTTTATATGTTAATGAGAGAGCCAGGCCACTCAGTTACTCTTCAATCAAACAAATATTCCAGACATTAAAGCTTAGATCCTAACATAAATTAGTTTAAGTGACTTTATAGAAAGAAATACAAATTGGTGGAGAGGGAGCTGTTTTAGGTGAGCAAGTAAAGTAAAGTGCTGATTAGAATTTTTAAGTTATTAACTTGTGTGGGTTTTTTTATTGCTAGAAAGCTAGATGTGGATATATTGGGGCTCATAGTTTTGTGGGGAGTGGGGATTATGATACTTGTGAGTTGAAGTGACTGGAATGGAGAACAAAGCTTTGTTAGAAAATTGAGAAGAAAACTCTTGCAATGGTTATAGCAATGTGGAAGAATGGGACACAAGAACATTATCTGTGGCACATTGCCTCACTGAAGGAACTTGAACTGGCTAGATGATGCTGAGAAGCTGACACTATCTGGTGCTTGCAGAAGTAATGCAACAATGCCTACTAGCAGACATGACCCTGGATAGCACCAGGGACATTGCATCGCATCTTAGTTAGAAATCAGTACAAAGTTAGTGGGAGATTAAATGAAAAGGCAGCAAGCAGTTAGTCCATCTGCTGATTATTCTCCACCAAACAGAGTCATTGTCAGACCTGCCCCAAACCGCTCCATTAGGAAAGAAAAGCCTTCAACTCCATTTGGTTAAAACAAAGGTTTTTTTTTACTAAGCGTGATGGTTGCAGTAAAGTCAAGCCAGCCAGCTCCGAAATCCATGCTCACTGGATACAAAAATAAGGTGTAGGTTTGCCTCCCCCAGCCCATCTCTCCCCCCTTGATCAGTCCGTTTCCAGCCAACTGGAGCTCGCCAAGATGTTTTGAGAACTCTGAGAACTTTGGGGGTAATCTGCACACTTCTCAGGGTGCCTGGCCATGGGATGCTGATACAAACAGGATCCAGCTGCTCTGGTCCTTCTCACCTGTCATTCCCTCCCCCAATTTCCTATCACTGTACACACAAAGCTTTATTGTCTTTTCATCTTTCCCTCTTTCTTTCTTCCCCACTTCTTTCCCTTTTCATCGTCCACCCCCTTCTTCTTTTTTATGGCAGGATGCCTGTGAGCCGAGCCATTCAGGTCATTCAACCTGAAACAAGAATGGAATGCTGAAGTTGAAAATGGAAACTATTTGGCTTAAACTGGATTTTCTGAACTCTGGGGCACCTCGATAGATACAACTCAGACCATTGAGAAAGGGTTTGGAATCTGAAAGGCTTCGATTTGGCCCCCAAAAGACCTTGGATGTGGATGGTTGCCTCTCCCAAATGAGAGGGTGTAGAAGCCCTCAGTCTTTTAGCCCAGCTGAAAACTAGGTTAAATTATGGGAGTGGAGATAATAGTGTTATATGCTAATTATAGGTGTAGGTAGGGATTAGGAAATGAGTGACTGTTGTTGATTGTAGATTCCCTGACTGTAGATAATTATGTCAATTGGGTGCCCCAAAGACAGTGTGAATAGGAAGGGGGCTGCTTTAGTCAGATGGGAAATAATATAGAGGGGAAGACTGCATTAATATTGGACAGTAGTGGAGGGATGTTAAGGGCTGAAACTTGCCACGGATCCCTGCTTCAGGCCCTCTAGTTTCAGCTCAAGTGCCAGATGTTCAGACTGCAGAACTTTTGTTTCAGGCTCAGTTTGAGAAATGGGGTTCATCCATCCAACTACAGCAGCATGAAACTGAGCATACTGCCAATAAAATATTAAAGTCTTTAAAGATTGGGCTTCTTATTGCATTATTATCTCCTTCCCTTAATGTTCACTTAAAGTCTTAATCGCTATATGATGTTATACTGGCTCTCCAGCCATCTATGGCATCTGTCTCTAATCAATTGCAAAACAAATTATACTAGAATCTATTTTACCATCATAAAAGCCAAACAATATCCACTATAGAATTAAGAAAAATCTATCAGTTTCTCCACTCTTAAATCTTTGGTAGCATTGGCTTGCAATGACAGTATTCAAAGTTTATTATAGAAGATATCATCTTAAAGATCTGCTGAAATGAGCCTGACATCTCTAGGACACTCGGTTTTAGTTTGCCTTGTTTTAACACAAGTATTTATTTATTCATTCACTTATTGATTGATTTAATAACAATAACAATAACAGAGTTGGAAGGGACCTTTGAGGTCTTCTAGTCTAACCCGCTGCTCAGGCAGGAAAGCCTATACCATTTCAAACAAATGGTTGTCCAGTCTCTT
>NW_015388134.1:195595-220944 GCF_001527695.2 Protobothrops mucrosquamatus
ATATACCTCTAAATCACAGATGTCAAACTCGATTGCATCACATGACGTATTGTGATGTTTTTTGCCTTTGGGGTGGGCATGGTCTGCTCATGACGCATCCGGCCCATGGGCCACCAGTTTGACACCCCTGCTCTAAATGATAAAAATACTGGATAGTTCACTAAAACAATATAAGGGGGTAATTTACAGTAAATTTCCCAATGTAGTACTGTAGATTAAAATGAAAATTCAGATGAAAATTCAAACAGAAATATAGAAACTGATGACAGAAAAACACCCATCAAGTCTGCCCTTTGAGTTTATTTGTGAGGCAAAAACAAAATGTGAAGCATGAGGTAGAGTCTCCAAAGCCTGCTGGAAGAATCAAATCTTCACTGCTCTCCTAATGATAAGGTTGAGGACCATCCATTTCTCAGTGTGAGATCATTTCCTGTCTATATGTATGCATATCCACAGTTTGCAAAATCTTATCTGGAGGGAGGGGGGAACCCTACATTTCATACTACAGTATTATACTTCTGATTTAACAAAGTCATAAAAATCTACATCAGGGCATCTAGCTTTCTGATTATCTAGGGAAATTGTGTTTGACAGAAAATGCACAGGGACACTAATATATGGCTGTCAGGGATGATAGAATGCACTTCCAGAGATAATTAATTTGTGTGACAGAGCATTTAAATAGAGAATCTTGAAATAAATTGAGAAAGGTTTTTTTTAAAATACTATCAATACTGGCTTCTCTAACACAATCTGAGATAATCAATAGGTATTAATGTATAGAAAAAATGCATTGTGTAGAATAATGAAACATAGAAACTTTCAAACTCCGAATTTTCAGAATCAGATATAAATAAAATGAAACAGAACTGTATTCTTTGTAATGAAGTACAATAAGTAATTGGATTTCTGGAGCCTATTTCAGAAAGGCTAATAATAGAACAGGAGCTTCAGCAATAATGAAAGCTACAGCATTCCCAAATTCATATCTAGATGGTAATCCTATATATACTTATCTGGAAACAAGTCTGATGAAGTAAATTAACTTTGAATTAAGTGATTTTTATAGGATTGTGAGAAAGCCTCGTCCAAAATTCATATTACAGCCAATGTATATGTTATATATAACTATATGGATTAAAATGTCAAATGCTCCTGTTTGACAAAATACTTCAGAAAGAAACTTTAACAATAAGTGTTCAATATTCCTATTTTCACCAGTTAATTCTAATTCTTTTCTTTCCTGCCAGTTTTCTGCTAATGTTCTCTCATCATGTTTCGGTTATGTTTGCAATGGAAAGTTTTTTGTCCCCCTTAAGAATTTGGACATCCCCTGGGGACATTGTACAAATGACACAAGCAATGTAATGTGCATCACTGTGATACTGACAAATATAACACAATTCACATCATTTGAGCAATGACATCATTACAGTACTCACTGGATGTTGTTTGGCTACTAACAGGCAGTCATACTGAAAAGTTGAAAAGTAATAGAACAAGCATTAGGGAACCTCTTCACAATTAACAACAACAAAAAAGCAACTTTAACTCAAAGCAATGGCAGTTGGGAGTTTTACACACAATAAAAGGCTTGCAACAGTTACATGGAATTCCTTAGGGCCCTGATGATGGCTGCAAATGAGGACATTGGCTGTAACACCCTAAAAGATACCATCATTTCTATCCCATTGTAAGAAATTGCACTGAGGCCAAGAATGAAAGAAGAAAAAATAGCAGATGTGGGATCCTGTTAAAGACTTATCTAATAAACTCTTAGTTTTTCATGAAACACTCTGTGAAACAGAGATTCAAAAGTTTCAAAAAGTCTCCATCTTAATAAATTCACTAATATAGAAGGGCTGAAGGGTTCTTAGTTCAGTTTGCAAAATTCTGTACTTTAACCCTTAATTCCTGGATTTAAAATTAATGTTAAAAGTCTGTATGAATACCATTTCCTTGACTGACCTCTGAGTTAAGAAGGTTGACTTGCATCCCAGGAAGAATACCAGGAACATGGCATTCCCATGGTCAAACCTCATTCCAAAAGTTGATAAAAAGGATAGATGAATTCCCTTAGATTATAGTATGATGGAATGTACACACAGAGAAGGAATTGGGGGGGGGGGAGAGATTCCAGCAGGACCACTGCCGTTTCCTTCCCCAAAGGGAAAGTACATTCTTGAAAGAAGCTCAAATTAAGAGATGGATGGAGGAGGAAGGAAAAGGTTCCGGTAGCCATGCCCTAGAATCTCTCCATTATATATATATTAAAGTACAAGTTTATAGCTTTAGTCTAGCAAGATTCTATCTATTAGGTATAAGCAAATAAAGAATTGGACTCTACTGGAATTTACTGTGTTGGCTTTAGGCTGACATATAGCCTAGAACTAAACACTGACATGCTGTAATGAACTCATTTGCACAGCTGACATGTCAGTAGAGGCAGAGACATTGCTGGTATGCTAGCCCTATAGCTAACTGAATTGTGGGAAATGCATTTAAACATGACTGCCAAGTTTACAAAGTCCAGGTAGTCCTTGATTTACTACTGTAATGGAGCGTGGCGATTATGGTAATATGTCATGATGATGATAAAGAGGGTCATCACATGACTGATCTGATGTGACAAAAAATTTTGTGGCAGTTAAGTAAATCACCGGGAACTTTAAGTGATTCTGCAGTTGTTAAGCAAATGCAACAGTCATTAAGCAAACCCGTATTCACTATGAAGCATTTTTGCTGAAAACTGGAAGTGAATGCTGGGTTTTGGTAAAAACACCATAAATCACATTTGATTGTGGAACGCTGCAGTCATAAAAGTTGTTGTTGGAGGGGGGGGAATGGCCATCAAAATTTCAGAACTGAGTTTTAAGTACCTTTTGGAGGGGAGAGTCCATCATAACTCCAAATGGTCATTAAGTGACTGGCTAAAAGCTGAGGTCTATCTGTATCTGCAATATATTCCTAAGGCTCTCAAATTACTTTGTTGATCTGTTTATTTAACAACTGTGAACAGAAAACTCTTTCCTATACTTTATTTTTCAATTTTTTTCAGCCTCCAAATAGCATGGCAGTGTCATGATAACAACTACAGGAGTTCAACCACAAGAGATGCATTGAGCCCATGAGAACTATTCAATGTCAGTCATAAAATTTTAAGGCATTCTGGAGCTGTGGAAACAGATGGCCCATTGATTCTAGATTATCTTCTCTTGGCTTAAAAGAAAAAAGAGAACCTGAAATCTTCACCAATAAAATATCCCAAGGACTCCCCCTCCCTGAAGTTTGCTTATGCCTAGAGAGTAATGGAGATATATTATAGACATTTTGTTGGCAGAGTACCCCCAATCCCAATAGTTTTAAGCTCTATGGTAATTAATGTTTCCGGATTGCCCTTAGTTCAAAACAAATTTCTGCCTCACTTTCACTTGTTTTAATAACAATCCTACAGGCAAAACAAATCCATTGACAGTCCCCTCACCTTTTAGCTGCTGGTTCCAGATCCTCCATTTAATTAATTCCATCTCTTCCAGATGTTTAGTCAGGCCTGTTTGACCATTATTCAAATATATCTTCCCAGGTTATGTTATATTGTGTCTCTATATGTATCAGCCATCTCTTCTTGTGACTGAAGAATTGGATGGATGGATGATGTAGAATTTCTTTTGTCTCTGTTTGATTACTGGCCTTCTGGCTGTGATAAAGGTTTAGATCTGAAGAAGGTCTTTCCACTACATGACCCCCCAAAAAGAGAGGAATAAGCTGCCCAGAGTTACCATGTGGCAAGATGGATGGCTAATACACTTTACAAATAAATAAATAAAATATTTCAGCCAGCTACAATTTCCATATTACTTCTCAGACCAATCCCATAGATAAGCCCATAAATCAGAAAGGATATAATTTGCTACCGTACACATACATATATATAGCATAATATATTCATATAGATTCCAGAAATAAAATAAAACAAAACAAAACTTTCTCATCTTTTTTAATTGTTCATTCAGCTTTGTCCATAGTAACACAAAATTAAATTTCTCTCTTTCATTGCCTTCTAACTTAAAGTGAGGCAAAGCTATTTTTTTGTTTGAGAGCTCCAATAAGAAAGGGCTCTTTGTCATCACTCACACAAAGTTAGAGAGATCCCTATAAATATTCATCCCTGTCTTGATACACATCCTTTTGTGTTCTGTTTCCCTCCAGTTCTTTTGTCTTCATGTTTCCCAGAATATGAGAATGGCTGAACATTACAAGAACAACCCCCCCCCAAAAAAACACCCCCAAAACACAACCACAAGAAAATGAATTGTGAGTTTTGATATGTACCAGAAGCCATTTTTAAATTTCCTGTCTGTGTTAGATCTGTAAGATGTCCTGCATTTTAAAGGACTTATTTGATACATTTAGTTTTTCAGGGATTTTGCTTTCAGCATTTTGATCAGATACAATCCGATGTTCAATCCAGTGAGCAAGATGCTGGTAAAATAAAAAAGAATTTCTCTGCATGAACAATGTTTTTGGATTGAGGGCGGTAATTGGAAAAGGTTTTGCTGTAGATGCATGCAATTATTATCATTTGTTAGGCTAATATCCCAAGTTTTCTCCAAGAGTTCAGTGAGGGTTATAGGATTTCCTCCTTCATTTCTTTCTCACAACTACAAGCCATTGAGGTAGGTGGGACTGAGAAACAAAAATTGGCCCAAAGATACCCACTGAATTTCCATGGCTGAGGATGGACCTAAACTGTAACCATTACAGCACACTGACTCTAAAAAATGTTTTGGGTTTGTTTTTATTATTTGGTGGCTTTGAGTCAGTGTTGACTTCTAGTGATTGCCTGGATTAATCCCTGCAGTCTTCTTGGCAGATTCTTTGGAAATGGTTTGCCATTCCCTTCTTCCTCCAGCTGAGAAAGAGCGACTGGCCCAAGGTCACACAGCTGGCTTTAGGCTCAGGGGATGAATGAAACTCCCAGTCTTCTGGTTTCTAGCCTGGCGTTTTAATCATTTCATCAATCTGTTTCTCCCCAGAAATGTTTTATAGGCTTTATTTTATTTGTCTCAAGGTCTCTAATAATGCCAGGTCTGTCTGCAAAAAGAGCACCTTCATCCACATTTTGCTAGTGGACGAGGCAGGTCAGAATCTAAATTTATCTACCTAAAGCTACAGGAGGAGAACTGGAATTGGTGCCAAAGCACAGAATGGGACATCTTTTCTCCCCAATCCAAGTTATCCTTCCACCAATTTGTTTGTTTCAGGAGAAAAAAAAATGCTATGGCAACAACTAACAGCTTAGTTTATAAGAGGCTCTCATTGATGAAATTATAGGGACAGAGGATTAAAAGCCTCCTCTCCCTGTGCTGTATTTTCATATGAAATAATATCCTCCCTAGCTTCCACTTTAAAAAAGATACAAAAGTAAAAATCATAAAGTGATATGAATTTATGCTCACTTTAAGGACGCAAAACTTAAAGATTATTCTGAATTCAGTATGATCTTGATTAAATTAACATTATAGCCACTCAATTACATGTTGCCCCAAATTATAACAATAAAGATAGATATAAAAGTGATGACATGATAATATTCATAATTTTGTGTAAAACGTGAACTGGTAGTAACAATATAAGATGTTATTCATCTACCTAATAGAGGTTTATTCATTTCTTTCTCTAAGGAGCATAAATGATCCAACATAGTTCTTTGCCCTGTCTCACAGTTCAGCCCCAGAAGAGTCTCATAGGTTGGGCAAAGATAGAATAATAGAAGCCAAAACATGGTGTGAAAACAGATGTATTGCTATATTAATAACACACTTGTTTATTTTTTCTTCTCCTTTTCTGGCAGAGCCATATTAAGGAAAATTTGCTTAATACGGTTTTTTTTTAAATGAATTAGTTTGTCCTTCAACAGAGGCTAGTGAAAACTGGTTTGTAAATATAAGCCATTATCAAAACAAGAAATGCTCAGGTAAACCAGAAGAAGATATCAAGCTTTGTAGCCAACAAAGTGATATAATTACAGATTCATATTGAACAGGCTGAATTTGGATACTGTTGGGGTAATTTAGGTTTATTGGAGACATCCTATTTTAGCAGTTACTTTTCAAAAACTATACTGGGTGAAAATGCTTTGTTTTCCTCTGCTAAGACATACGATAGCATAGAAGTTTTGTTTTATTTATTATTATTTTATTTTATATTTTATTATTTCTTTTTTGACTGTCCATATTACCACAAGGTAACTCTGGGTGGGATAAACACAAGTAAAAAGTGTAAAAAGGGTGGGATAAGGGTAAAAATGCTTTATTATAGCACGTTTCATACATTGGTGCCCTCCCAAGCTTTGCAAGTTGATGTAGCCACATCAAACATCTTTAATGCTCTATCTTTAAAATAAATAAAATTCTTACAATTTGTATAATGGCATCCAACCTTTGTTTCCCTCCAAAATCTGGGATTAGGTGCTGTCTCAGTGTGGGGATGCTCCTCTTCTGGGTGATGTTAAATTCCAGGCTAAGCTCTAAGCTAAATTCCAGGCAGGAATCACACCATAATGGAGTACTTACCATAGCTTGAGGTCCTGGCAATTGACTAATAATCTTTTGCTTGCCTGTAGCATTTGTACATTTTCTGACATTGCTTTCTGCTTCCTCATCTGCCTGTTGTCTTGCTCTCTTTTTCTTCTAGACACCCATACTATTGTAGGCTAAGTGCCTGGGTTAGTTGAAGTTGTCTATGGACATCAGCTCATTCTTAAAAGCATCGTAGTGTGACTCAGTTAGCCAGATACCTGGAATACCATTGTAGATGCTTGTGAGCATACTGTCTTCCTGTTAAGAAATATGTTCAGACCAAGAAAATGAACCAAGGTTTATAGTCCTAGGCTGACATTTTAATCAATTTACCACAGTACTTGATAGTCACCTTAATTAGGAGAAAGATTCAGTTCCTAAGAAAGTACTTCACCAAAGAAGCTCTTTGAAAAGAAAAAGTAATTACTTCAGTTATTTCCAATTTTTCCTACTTCACTTACTCATGAAAAATACAAGTAACTGCAAGATATAAAGAAATGGATTCTGATCTTCTTCACAGCAGTTACAGGTACAATTATATTTTAACCTCTTTCTCTAAAGTTATATCATGACTCTCTTCTTCTTTATAATCTGACTTGTCTAATCATCAAAACCATAAATCACAAGTTCACCTTTTTTTTTGCTTTAAAAAGTCCATAGGAAGTCACCAATAAATGTATATATTGCCTTTTCTTTAATCAAAAAAGTGAATTTAGCCATTTCAGCAAGTTTATTGTTTTCACCGATTGTCCCTCCATGGTAGGTACTGCCAGATCTTTCCATCTTTGTGCAAACAATAATCTTGCTGCAGTTATCTTATTATAAAAACAGTGTTCCGTGGCTCTTTTCTAACTGTATATCCATCAGTCCCAGGAGGAAAAGTTATGCTTTCAACTGAATGTTAATCTGAATCACTGTATGTATTTGAGCCCACCATTTTCTAGCTTTTTTACACACCCGCGAAGCATGATACAATGGCCCTTTTTGTGCTTCATATATCCAACATAAATCTGAAGTTCACGTTCCATTTGTATAATCATAGTTTTTAGCCCACTATTATACTTTCTTAGTTCTTCTTCTGTTTCAGATTTCAACTTCAGTTCATATTTGTCATTTAATAAACAAATAATTTACCTTTTCTCAATCTTAAAACCAGTTTTCTTTACCAATTTTGTTTGATCCCCTATTTTCATATTTTTGTTAACATCTTTGACTTCTGGTTATGAAACTTAAACCCTACTGCCATAAACTTCTTTTAATTTTCCCTTTAATATTTCTATTCCCTTTAATGGATCCTCCAAGATCAACACCAAATCATTAGCAAATGCCCTTAACTTACAAAATTCTCTTTTGAGAATTACTCCTGCAATTCTCTCATCTTGTTTTATAGCCCTATTCACTACTTTAAGAACTAAAATAAACAGAGAGACAATGGGCTTCTTTGTCTTGTTCCTTTTTGTATCTCCCAGGGTTTTGTTTATTCTCATTACCAATTATTTGTGCTTTCCGAGATGTGGATCAATCTTACCTATTTAATAAAATTCTCTGCAAAATTCATACTTTCCAAAACTTCAAACAAACAAGCTCAATTCAAATTGATAAAGGCCTTCTCTGCATCTAAGAAAATCAATGCAGCTTGTTTTTCATTACATTGCTCCAAATATTCCAAAATGCCCAACACATTTCTAATAATACTCTTAAACTGTCTTTTAGGCAAAAACCCACACTGGTCTTCATAAATAAATTCTTGAAAAATTATTTTCAATCTCTCAGCCAAAATTATTGTAAACAACCTATAGACATTATTCAATAATGATACTGGCAGGTAGTTCCTTGTTAAAATTAAATGTCCCACTTTAGATATTAATGCAATATTAGCTCTGTCCAGTTCTCCAACATCTTTCCCCTCTGTAAAATAGAATTTGTTGCATTTTGTAAGATTATAAGAGTTCATCTTCAAAACATTTGTAATAAGCCAGTAAATGATCTGGTCCAAACACTTTTCATGCTTTAGTATTTTTATTTTTATTTTTTGTAGCTTCACAAATGTCCCTTATTTTGATAGGCCCATTCATAATCTGTTTCTGTTCCTCTGTAATTTTTGGTAAATTTTGCTTCTTTAAATATTCATTCATTTTCTCCAGGGAAATTTCTTGTTAAGATAGTATTTCAAAGAAATTTTCTTAGGTAAAAATACTAGAAAATATATTAATGTGCAATTTTTCAAGAATGCTAATTGTTCAGTAATTGTGAATATTAGAATGCATAATGGAGAAATATAAACAGCTCTTGTTCCATTAAAATCAGGTGAGTTTGTTTTGCCTTTAATTCTTATGCTATCAGTAGGATTCTAATTATTCATATTTTTTTGAGATAAAACTATCTCTTTTGTTTTTATTTAAATAACAACACTGACAAATTAAATAACAACCAGAACACCCAAGCAGAGTGCCAGCTTTTAGCAATCAAAGTCAGTGTCATTTTGCATTATTGTCTTGGGTTTCGTGGCTTTTTAATTTTTTTCATGAATATAAATGAGAACAACCTTAGATCTATAAGGCTAACAAGAAATATTTTATTTTATTAACACATTGCTCCTTCTGCCAGTTTCCACTTTATTTTAAAGGGACAATCTCTGTTAAATCTGGTTTTTTGATACCTTCAAAATTTTTGAGCTACTGTATACAGAATAATGTTACGCAAAATATCAAATCACATGGTTATCCTATAGTACAGAAAAGGAAGGCATTTCAAAAAACTTCCTACAGCAGAATTAAGGGAGGCATCAACAATTCTTGTCCACTAAATGGGACAAATGATAGGAGATGAACAAGAAAAAAATTAGTTGCAAACATCAGCACTTCTCAGTCCAACAGTTTTTCCAAATTTATTTCTCTTCACAGATAAAAGATGGAAAACAATGTTTCACCAGACACCTAAGTTAATGTTTATTAGATTCATCCTGAGTTTTAAAGCATCTCAGAAACAAAGAACAACATCTTAATATCCATGGTAAGATGGTTGTTCCTCAAATTGTCCGAAATTCAGGGTTAAAAACCCAGACACAAAAATTAATAATTAATCCCTTGAGAAATCCACTTGCTCAATCATACTGTAAGGAATTTCAGCATTTCACTGACGATGTCATCTGAGGACACGGTCTTTTTGTCCCTGCAGTCCCAAGGAATATTCCAGTCAAACAACAGAGATTTATTAATCTTTCTTCTTCAGATTTTGCTGCTCAACAGGTCAGGGATGAGAGGATGGGATTTGGAGGCAGCAAAGCCAGTAGATATGCTATTTTATCCCCAACCCTGAATAGAAATTACCTGACTTCTGTTTATTTTGACCATGCTTTGTTGAAGAAACCATAGGAAATTAGTGCACCTGTAACATTAAGCCATACATAAGAGTGAATATTTTGGTGATGGGGAACATCTTGGGAGTGAAGGACCACAGTGGGCAGTACATGGGGTAATATTGTAAACAGGATCTTGATGTTCTGCAATCTCTTTCCCCTCTGAACTTTTGAAATAATTTTGGGAGGTGGGTTATTTCCCCTTAAGCCCATTTCAGACTTACACTACTGCTTTCTATGTATTTCCTTCATCAAAATGCTGGGAAAATGATAAACTATATTTAAAAACCACAAGGCTGAGTTAACATATCACTCTAAGCCAAAATCGAAGTACATTACGTCTTAGTGCAGCTTGTGAAAATAGCTCCATCTCTTTCTGATATTATGTGGGTTTCACAGCTGGAAGTTATATTTTAACTTCCATGTACATTGTAAGTGAGATCAGAATTGAACTTGTAATCATGCATTTAAGGCCTTAGTAACCCCTTACTTATCTAAGGGTTGGGGGAGCCTGCTTTTCTATCCATTCCTTGCTTCACAGCATGACATAATGACTAACATAAATTCAATTTGGGTCAAATAGGACATATAACAGTACAGGTTAAACAATACTGTGTTAAAAATGAGTAATATAATATGCTAAGATACTGAATGATTTGCCCAAAACAGAATATATGATACAAAAAGTGGAAATATTGTTAATATCTCTCCTGTCCTTTTATTCTTTATGTATTAATAGCGATCTAATGTTCCTAGAAACGACAACAAAAACAAAGCATTGCCATGTTTGGAAAAAGTTATTTTTGTAAAAGTAGACCAAAAAAAAAAAAAGAGAGAGAGATTGTGTATGCTCAAAGACACTAAACACTGAAGAACTATTGGGAATTGGGAGAAAGAAAGATAAAGGGAAAAAACGAAGAGAGAATCTGAAGAAAATAATGAATTCTATGTTAACCATCTCCCATTTGCTTTCACATGTCATGCTTTTAAGATGTGAGAACAGTTAATAGTAGGAATGCTAATTTAAAAATCATATGCAAATTAAACAAGGCATCAATCACCTTTTTACCAAACTCTGTGGCTAATGTGTGGCACCTCAGTTTTGAAATGTGTGCAATTCTTAGTGCTCAGATTTGAAGGAAAGCAAAATTTCATCTTTCTTTCCAGTTTCTCAATGTCTTTGTTAAAACACATTCATGGAATTATGGGAGAAAAGGTGAAAAGTTTCATTTTTTTCATGATTTCCCCTATAGGTTCAGTGTGTAACACAGATAATCCTTGGTTTATGGCCATGTGTTCAGCATTCATTCAAAGTTATGATAATACTGAAATAATTATATTTATGACAGGTCCTCATAGTTTCAGCCGCGATAGCATCCCTGCACTTATGGGATCATAATATAGATGCTTGGCACTCATCTCATGATTAATGAGCCACAGTCATGTGATCTTGATTTCTGATGTTCTCTGCCAGCTTCCCACAAACAGGGAAACCAGCAGGAAGTCAGAAGTCACAGTCATGAGAGATCTTCTCTTAACAGCCCAGAGGTTCTGTGTTTAACAACAGCAATCAGGACTGCTGGAGTTGCTATCACTAAGTGACACAGGCGCGTGGCATCCTGCTGTATGACGTTAGGGATGGAAATTCTGGTCCAAACTGACATCATACCCAAGGACTACCTATAATCCCAGCCAGTAAAATTGGGGATGGCTTTATTGCCAGTGAAACAATAGCTATAGATTATAAGTAAGGACCCTTATAAAAAAATCCCCAAGATGCTTCATTCATCCACAGAGCCAAGAAACTCTTTTATATGCCATGTATACAGAAATGAAATCCATCCTTGAGCATTCCAAATCTCTCGCTGCATATAGTTTTTCTTCAATTCACAACAAACATACATGTGTAAAGTGAATCTCCCAACATATGCCCACTGCTCTCAGAAAGTCAGAAACAAATTTGTTCTTGATTCCAGACCAGAACAATGATTTGATTTCCCCAAATGTACCCCAGTACAGTAGTAGCATTTGGCTGATATTTCATGGCAATGACATGTCATTGTATTTGGGAGCCTTTTACACAGAACCAAGAAGAAGAAAATAGGGCAATAATCTATCTCTGTAGTCTTACATTCTTTTCTTTGTATAATTTTCTATTCAAAAAGAAATATTATAAAAGTCTTTAATTTTTATGTAATACAATCATTTAAAGACAGGGCTGCCTGCCCATATTTTTTTCCTTTTATTATTTAGTGGGGTTAGTTTATAAGTAATTTGAACCTGGGTGAAGCAATTTAGTGAGTGCTGTGCATGTTTTGCTTATAATTTTAATTTTAAAAGTTAAATGATTGGGACTTTTGCCAATCCATTTTTGATTACCAGCTAGACATTTAAAAGTGAAATTTATCACCTTCGTGTTGTGGTTTCCTCAATTTTTTATTCTTTAAAAAAATAAAAGGAAGAACAGAATATAGCCTCAAAGTATTTAAATAATAAAAATGCAAAAAAAAAAAAGCTGAAATACTGCACAATGCTAAGAATTAAGAATTAAATGGGCAAAGTACACTTAGAAATACTTTTGATAAACTGGCTGAGGAATTCTGGATGTTGAAGTCCACAAATCATAAAAGGGCCAAGTTTGAAGACCCCTAGTGTAGTGCAAAGCCCCAGCCACCTTCACTGTTTGCACTCCAAGGCCCCTACAACAGTGCACGCTACCACCCCAACATCATCATCTTGTTGTGTCCTTTGCTGAAACTGCCACACACAATCTTAGGAAGAAGGTCTCATACAGCCAGCAGCTGCCTATATGTAGGACAGGCCAAGCACATTTCATCAACAGCGGGAGAAGAAGACAATGAAGATCAGCTGGGAGATGTGGAGCACAGGGTGGAATGGCAGAACCTGGGGGATGGAAGGAAAAGAGGAATCAGCCTAGAATCCTTATGTAGCCACAAGCAAACCAAGTTCAACCTCCCTTGTGTCATTGATCCTTATCTAACTCTAACCAGGTGCTGACTGTTAGTTAAGAAGATTCCTGTCCATAGGCTTTTAGCAATAAATCAGCTTAATTGAATCTTCACGTGTGGACCTGGCACAATGAACCTTCAGCACTGCTGTAACTCTGAATGGTTGCTGAATGAATGGTCATTAAGGAAGAACTACCTTTAGTTTATTGTGGAAATGTTGGCTTTCAATGTGGATAACAAACCTCTACACTCAAAATTCTTGTTCTTTAGGAATTTTTTTCTAATAGAACCAAAGGATATTTGGAGCTTATAAAGACACCAATTATTTCATTTGTTGAAATGTGGCCAATGTTAAGTTTATTATTCTGAAAATATTTAAAATGATCTCTATTTAACATCCCATCCACCATAAGAGCTACAGACCCCACTTTTGTATTGTTCTTCTACATTAATGTGAAACATTTCCCAGACCAACACCAGTCTTTACTGTTGATAGTTGACCCTCAGAGATAGAAGCTATTCATCATTTAAATAATTTCATTGTCATTTCTAAGGCTGCTTGCTTGTACCTGTTGTCTTTAGTACACAAACATAATATTTCTATGTAATACCTTTTTGGCTTAGAATGATAAGAGCTCATCAAGAAAGAAGAGAATTAGAAACTGTGTCTTTGTGTGAACATATAAATGCATACAAGTCTCACACAAATTCTCAGTCCATCTTGATAATTACATGTACAATGTTCTATATGTTAATCATGATTTTAAGACATAACTTACGGTTATTAATCATCAGCCCATTATACTTAGAATTAATTTAGCAATATACTATATTTTATAGGATTCTCTCTCTCTCTCTCTCTCTCTCTCTCTCTGTATCTAAAATAGTCTAAGTTAATCTCTTTTATTTTAGAATGTTACTTCATTAGAACTGGAATTGTTAGATTTAAAAACAACCAAAAGAAAACTACTTATGTAGGACAGCCTGAGTTCAGTTGTACATACTACATTTCAGCCTTTTCTAACCTGGCATTTTCCAGATGATATGGACTTCAACTCCTATAATTTTATATAGCATAGTCATTTGGAAGGCATCAGGTTGGAGAAGATTACTGTTTGATTGATATACATTTATGTGATCAAGCATTTTTTAAAGAAAATAGATACCATAATTTCTGTTCCCTAGTAATTACCTATTAGTTTTTGGCAGTAAAATAGTGAGATTGGATTGAAGATGTGGTGATAGGACTATGCATTAGGCAGTGAAGTAACAATTTAAGGTTATAAATCTATCAGGCAAAGGCATAATTATAAATACTTTCTCAGTTGAAAGGAGGCAGATTTCCTTCCATTCACAGAGGTTTGCCTTGCCTGTGTTCATTGTTAGAGTCAAGCAAGGAACACATATTTTTCTCACAGTCAGACTTAAATATTTAGAGGATGCATGGTCAGGATAAAACAAAATGATGTTCCACCAAAGGAAACTTGCAGCCTGTGTCCAGGCATGGTCATGATTTCCATGCTAGACTGTTTCAGTATATGTCCACCTATGCCAGCTGCTTCTGTATGTGGCTGTATATTACTCCTCTATTTCTGTATTTTCCAACCCCTCTCCCCACCCATGGGGGTAGCACTCAGGTAGACAAGATACCTATGTAAGGTCAGGAGTGGTCAGATCTGATGCCACTTCTCAGTTGTAACTTGGGCCTGTAATTCCATATATGATTCTCCAGGTGCCTCATTTGGGTCCTTGTCCTTGTCTGGAGAAGCATTACACTAGCTATAAAATACATCAGTTACACATAATAGCAAATGTGTTGCTAAAGTAATGAGTTGGGGATATGCTTTTAAGACTACAACAATCAAAGTACTGATGGATCAAATCTGCTTCACTCACTTATAGAAGACAACATGTTACAGTATGCAAGGGAGAGGAAAGCTTTCTTCAATTCCTTTTTAATGAAGACAGTTGCAAACTTTGATAAGTTTTTAACAACTACCTGAATAAAATTTTGATGCAGTCTTAAGAAGCATGTTTACTTATTAATGAGCTAGCTGGCTGGTCAGAGACAACACTGTTAGAGGAACCATATATGTGCAAACTAGTATTGGCGCCAATCTAGTTATACATTTCAGCTGACTTTGCCCATGACAATGTACAGTTCTGCTTACAGTATAGGAAATATCCTATTGGTGCAGCTGTGTGACAACATTGATTTGAGTGGGCAATGAGCCAGTATGTACAGATACGGTGCATAAAGGGAGCAACCTCTTAGAATAAAGAGCTTCCTATACCCACACACTGAATTTATTATAATGTCACCATCCTTTCAGTGTCACTACTGTAAATGAAAGACTCAGCTGTCACTATGGCTGGCTTCTTCACAGGAATGATAGGCTACCCAGAGGCAACAAAATCGGGATCAACCATGATTGCTGTATGACTCTAAAAATGCTGTTGTGTACTTAAACTTTGGCTTTGACGTTTAATTCTTCTTTGCTCCTGGCTTCCATCAACATGTGAAAAACTTTAAATGCCAGAGCTCCAGACATATCTTCAAAGAAAAACAAGAAAGTCCAGTTGACTCGTGAAAAAGCATCTTTGGGACAACGATGACCTGGATGACTAAGAATCTCCACTGACATTAAACTCTACAGTGTTTTGATTGAAGCATAAGCAAGCATGAAGAACTTTTATTTAACATATGGCATATCATACATGGACTTGCAATATTAACATTTTGCCCAGATTAAAAAAAACCACAATAAAATATGAATTCAGATACCACTGTCTAGGCCATCTAATCCCTGAAGCTCGGCATCGTTTACATGAAAATAATCTGGTATATGCTCTCAGCTTATGGCCAGTCACTATGTGATCAACAGTTGGGACCCCGCAGTCACATTGAAAGGAGGATATTGTGCCACATTTATACAGTGGCTCCTCCCAACAGAAGCCATATGAGGTGCAAATCTTATTCGGAATTGTCCATTGCTGATGTGGTAATTCAAAGCCTGGCACTTTTTCATGGGGTCATTTATATGTCTTCCTATGTCTGAATGTTCAACTCATTTGGCATTCCATTGGGAAGCTACATTAAAGTTGTTGAGCAGATGTTGTGTAAGTGCCAGTGGGGGCTTCCTAGATTTGAGCCTTCCATTTGATAAATGAGGAAGGTTGGCCTGCACCAGTAGGAGTAAGTTGTTCAGTCATTTTTTCTGTATTCTCTCACTAGTGCATCTTGCCTTTGTAAAGCTGGTGATGCTATATGGTTGAGAATAGGAAGCCAGCAAGCTAGCCAAAGATAAGAAAAATGAACATTCAGAGTGAAAGAAAAACCAGAGGTGAAGCAGAATGATTTTACAAAAACCTAAAATAATATAACAGGAAGGTCCTCCATCACCCCAAGTTCAAAGCAAAACTTAGGAGTATAACTGTACTCACTGAGCCTTGAAAACTTGTTTAAAAATGTAGATATGTGAAATGGCTAAATGTTACCAAGAAACACAATTAGACATGTTTAAGAAAACCATAGTGATAGGCAAAGGCCGTGTCTGGCTATCTTTATTAAACATATCAAGATATGAATCTCTGCATGATCTCTTCAGTTTGGATGGTTTACATAGGAAGAACAAAAATTATTCTCCCCTTTTTTTACTACACTGGTAAGTTTAACAACTGGATACAATAGCATCAGAACAGTTCAAGTTCTCAACATCCAAGTAGTGCAGTTTCTGTTCATAAACAGAAATTACTGCAGTGTGGCTATATTAGTATAAAATGTCAAATTTTCAAATATGATCTTTTTTCCTTAAAAAAAAACACTGGCAGCGTGTTTCTCCAGAAGCAGTAATATTTTGAATGAAAATATTACACACTTAGGTAGTTGTGGGACACCATGTGGATAAATAAATGCAACAGAATATAAATCCTATTCAGATAGATAGGGAGTTTTGTCAAAGAGGGAGAAATATTTGTTACTTGAGAGAGGAAAAAAGCAATTTCTATGGATATGCTAGATGCAAAGAACATTAGTTCCCTCGGTTGGTGGAAATGAAAACCTGACCAATACAGAAAGGTTTATGGCCCTAAAATGAAACATTGTATAAAAGATTAAAAAGTTGGTGATAAGTGCATGCATAGGAAAATGAGAGTATATTCAATTTGTAGGCAGATTATATGACTTTTAAAACAACTATTCAAAAGTTACACTTTAATTGTTCTACTTTTAAAAGAAATATTCTATTTATGAAGAGATAGAAACAACCCTCCAACCAATGTTTGTTATCATTTTGATTTGTTAGTTAAGGATGTGGATAAAATTGATGCTGAAGGGCCCAATCAAGTAGCCTTCCTATTTTATTTATCAGTCAAATCAAATTTAACATGATATGATTCAAATTGGAGAATAGAATAGAATAGAATAGAATAGAATAGAATAGAATAGAATAGAATAGAATAGAATAGAACTGGAAGGGACCTTGGAGGTCTTCTAGTCCAGCTCCCTGCTCAAGCAAAAGCTATACCACCTCAGACAGGTGGTTGTCTAGTGTCTTCTTAAAAATCTCCAGTGATGGAGCACCCATGATTTCTGGAGGCAAGCTGTTCCACTGGTTAATTGCCCTCACTGTCAGGAACTGTCTCCTTAATTCCAGGTTGCTTCTCTCCTTGATCAGTTTCCAGTCATTGTTTCTCATCCTTCCCTCTGGTGCTCTGTTGAACAACCTGACTCCCTCTGCTTGTGGCAGCCCCTCAAATATTGGAACACTGCTATCATGTCTCCCCTATTTCTTTTTTTCTTTAGACTAGCCAAACTCAAGTCCTGCAGCTGTTCTTTGTATGTTTTAGTCTCCAGGTTTTTAATCATCTCAGTTGCTCTTCTCTGAATTTTTTCCAAACTTTCAACATCTTCTTTTGTGATATGTTCACCATTTGAGATTTGAGCTTCATTTGATTTAGTATTCCCTAAAGTCAAATGCAAGACATTTCTTCTTGAGATTCAATTTGAAAAATTCAAATACAGATTATAATGTAGTTTTCTGCCCTATGAGTATTTACTATCCTGATTGTCACTCATAGCATACTATCTTTAGACCTTGCAAGCAAACTCCTATATAAGGATGTTACAGAAGGATGTCCCATAATAGGTCTCAGAATGAGGTAAACTTCCAGGATATACTTCCTGGCAGTGCCCTAATCATCCTGAAGAGAGTGCCAGATCTGCTCATAAGCAGACTTGGAGGACTAGAGCTTTTGGTAAATGAGGCAAGCTCTAGTAGAGCAGAGCAGGCAGAGCAGAAGAGCAGAATAAGTGGCGATTGTGGTCAACAGATTTAGCTGAGTCATGATGGGACAGAGCTGGCACCAAGAGAGAGGCCAGCTGGCTGGCTAGATCAGGTTCTTGCAGAACTCTCAGACTGGCAGAGAAGGCCGGCTGGCAAGTGGACCGACATGTGAGAGAAAGACAAACAACTGTGCTGCATGCAAAAAGGGGCGGGGGGTGATGCAGCTGGCACAGGGGGGCAAACAGCCCTTGCTTTCCTGCTTCAAAATAAGTCAACAGAAGCTGCAAATGTTGTGACAAAGGCCTAGAATTAGCATTTTAGTTCTGTTTCCAAAGACAGCAGCAGAGTAAACCTGAAGAAAGAGGCTGATTTCCAACACCTTAGAATGTTACTATGTTACTTGATATGCTGTATAACCTCTCTCTTAGAATGCTGGTTGGTAGACACAACAAGCAACCATGAGGAGATCATGCTACATCTTCATGCCCATTAAACTAGGAATATTGCTCTGCCTTCCTCTGAAAAATGAGGAGTTTGTCAATCAGTGACAGTAGGGCTTCCCTTTTCACCATTGCCTGTTGCCAATTGTGAATCTCTTGGACATCCCTGACCATCTAACTATCATTTCAGAGAGGTGTTTCTCCCATATAATGTTCCCTTTGGATGAGAGTCACTTGCCAGCTAACATGCATAACTTCTCTTCTAACAATGTTCTGATATCCCCACTCAACAACTGCAGTATTGCAGTTTCCAGACCTGGGAAACTGGCCAAAACTAAACTTTCCATCTGCCCTTCCCAAAATGGTCAGTCTTGTGAGAGGCCATCACCAGTTTCTCCCACAGCAATTTGTCATTTTTCTTGCTTGGTAGTTTTGCATAATTACTACTAGGTGGTCCACATTACCAGCAATGCCTGGTTTTATGGTAATTTTTTCCATCATCTGAGATGATCAAATAAAGCATGTGAGGAAAATAGTGAACATACTGCACCACATTGACCATGTTGTCAAGATCACTTTGACCATGTTGTCAAAATGATCTTGCTTCCAAAGTCTCCTCACACTATGTGCTCTGAAGGTCTCACCATATGCAAGGTCTAATGTGTTTTTGGATTACTCTCGGGTTCATCTCATGCCACAAGGTCTCTGACACCCAGAGGTGTAACTGTTCATTATGCCTTTAAACAACAGAAATATTCTGAGGGACAGGGGAAACACTTTATACATCAGTTTGGGCTTTTAGTCCCCCCCACTCTCTCTCTCTCCCTCCCTCCCTCCTTAGTAATGATATTTCTAGAAAGCCTTGACAAAGGTATATACAATGTTAATATATAATTAACAGAATAATTAAATGCTACTTAAAGCATCACTAAAATCCCATGAATTTACTTGCATTGGAGAAACAGGAATGAAAGCTTTGTTGTGATTTACAGGTCAATGACTCCACCTAGCTGTTATGCAGCTTTTTGCTTGTTTTAAGCACTGAGAACAATAATTGTATTTGAGCACATGAAAGAAAATTATGTCTGTAGTTTTCCTGTGGTTATTCTTCCCGAAATTGTTGTGAGGTTCTATGTATTTGAATCCATGTCAAAAAAAAAAGATTTACACATAAAAATTTGCACATCAAGTAAAGATACCTAAGATTCCTATCGTGTAGATATTGAGTAAGTCAATTAGAGCTCATGTTCATGAAATCCATCAAACAGATTGTAGGCTTGAGAATGCAGATTCAAATTTTAGTAAAAAAAGGAAAATATTTTCAGGATTGTTCACTCCAAATGCTGGTTCAGCAGCAGCTTTTAGCAAGTTGCATTTTTTTTTGTCTCGCTTCCACTGCAGAGTACACTGATATCACTAGATCAGGAAATCAACTTCATAGGAAGACTAGAACTAATTCATTTTATTGAGACAAGCTAAATAATTGAATCTTGCAAATCTAATTGCACGATGTTTTCCCTCCTTCTTATGCCCCAATGCAGGGGTGTCAAACTGCCGGCCCACGCGCCAGATGTGGTCATGGCAAAACCATGCCCACCCCATTGCCAGCAATGGAAAAAAAGTTGTGATACATCACGGCACGGCACGTGACCTGCCCTAATGCATTAAAGAGGCATTTGCTTGAACCAATTCCATACATTATTTGGTTTCCCAGTATTTACATAATGTATCAGCCCTCTTTGCCTAGATTACAGTTGTTGCATATTTCTATCAAGGTCTCTACATAATAGCATCAATGCCATATAGTTGATTAGCATAACAGACATGGACTTAGATCACCAGATGTAACTACCTAATTCAGCTACCTGGGTCAGTCGTTATTGTTCAGTCAATTATACCTTGTGTGGATTAAATGGGGTGGAATAATAGACTGTGTAACTGGTCTGTGCATATTTTGTAAACTATTTGGAAGAACTATTTCAGCTCTCATGCAAATGCAACACTTCTCTGCAATTGAATAAAATAACCCAACTTTTTTCAGGCTTTCACACATGCCTGAAAACAAGGAAACTGTTTAAAACGACTCTTTCAAAATGTCTTTGAATCATGCACAGCCCTACCAGGTATTGTTAGGAAAAGTGATATTCTGCCATTTCTAGAAATAGGACTAGTTGGTGATCACAGAAAATATTACATGCAGGAGTAACATTTTATCTTGGGATTATTGGGTAGCTACTGCATACTGATTATCAGTCAAGTTGGTTTAAAGGCAAGTTAGAAACAAATTTTAAACATTTGTGAGGTTTATATACTGATTTTCCCCAGGAACACAAAGAGACATACATATCACTTCCTCCAGTTTTTTTTTTCCATAAACCCTGTGACTGAAAGAAAGTGGCTGGTCAGTTTTTATGAGTGATTTGAGAGATTTATCCTGTTGATGGACAAAGTGGGTCCCACTCTATCTACAGAAATTCTTTCAACCTTCAGCTGAGTTGAAAATAATAAAGATAATCTCTTTGAATGGGCTACAGAAGTGAAGAAAATGATCAAGGTGAAGCTGACATAAACCTCTGACATAATTGCAGTCAATCTAAGAAAGCAATTGAACAATTTGGCATAGGGATTAAGCACCCAAAAGCTGAGGGTGGGGAGAATCCCTCTAATCTCAAAAGAATATATAATTTATATAATCTCTCTCTCTCTCTCCCTCCCTCCCCCCTGTGTGTGTGTGTGTGTGTGTGTTCTCAGTAGAATGTATAAACAATGAAGCAAGAGTATGAAAGCAAGAAGAGAATTTCCGATCCATTGGAAACAGAGAAGGGAAGCAGAGAGAGGAAGGACATTTAGAAACATTTTTCATACCACAGTTTCTGTCATGGCCACCAGTTATAATATTCCTATAAGCACAGAGGATTTTAAATAAACTCTCCCTTTTCTTGTCCCTTCCAAATCTGCTAAAGACCTTACTTGCTTTATTTAATGTGAAGGAGGCCAGGTATGCAGGCCACCAGAAACTATAGTTAATAAACGGCAGTTAATAAACATCATCTATTACTTTAAGAGATTTTTCCCTGAAACACCACAGCATATAAAAAACCTCTGTTCTCTCATAAGTCAGTCACATGATTGAGAAATTAGCAAACATTGGGTATTACGGTCTAATTTATCACTAATGTACTGTTAAAGGCATGTGATCATCCAATTAAACTAGAAAAGAGACAAGAGAGGGGTTTTTTTTAGCATTGAGGAATTAAATCTCCAAAGAAATCTTGAAAAGAGAAGAAAAATGAGCCTGATAGCTCTGAATGTCCAAGCAGTCACAAAAGTTCAAAAGAATTAAAAAAAAAAAAAGATCAGTGAATCAGATTTCTTTTTCTTTCTTTTCCTTTCTTTTCTTTTCCTTTTCTTTCCATGTATCACATATTACTGAATACTATTTTTTGAGCAATAGGACTGAATTTATAAGGAAAATAACTCACTAGACTGGGTGAACATATCTGCCACTATTCTGTTATGTTCATGGCAAAAAGAAGTGAATATAAACTTGTAATTACAAAGACTCACAGCAAGACTACAAGCTAGTGTCTTTAGTAATCATTGAAATTCACTTTCTTCACCCCAATTAAAAAGAGAGTTGTGAGACAGCAGAACATTCTGAGAACTGCCCATATTGTCCACAATCTGTATTTCACAATATCTACTATGACGAAAAAATAATGCAATTTGGATACAGAAGTTGGATAAGGAATTTAAAAATCAGAGTGGATTCATTTCAAAGCTAATTTTTGCTGAATAAAAGTTAATAAGAGGCCCAGGACATTAACCTAGGACTGACAAAATTGCCATTTTTATTTGTTAGCTGCATGCCCTTGGCAACTCAAATAAGAGAGAAGAGGTACTGCATTTTCTTGACAGGAAGTGAAAACTAGGAAGGTCACCAAAATACCATCTACATCAGGGGTCTTAAAACTTGGCTCTTTTATGACTTGTGGACTTCAACTCCTAGAATTCCTCAGCCAGGCGCAACACAGAGGCACAAGGCAACGGAAAATAACTATGTCCCACAAAGTTTTGCAATATTCCTGACAGGATATGTGAAAGTATACTAATAACTATGTCCCACAAAGTTTTGCAATATTCCTGACAGGATATGTGAAAGTATACTGAGTACCTTTACAACTGAAAGCAAACAAATATTGGCAGTTATCATGAACTAGGGCAGAGGAAAAAAAAAATGCAAATCTACTACAGTAAATAGAGTAGCTTCTGCCAAAAGCCTAGGCAGAATGGATGGATTTGGAAGAACATGAAAAAATGGGTCAACAATGCTTCATGAAGACCTTGCATCAGATCACCAACCAAGGGCAGTGTCTGTGTGTTTGTGTATAATCAGCTTCTTGACCGAAAGAATTGAGAACCGGAGTTTTGGAGGGATTTGATGCAGGAACCACTATGCTTTATTCATAGTTCATTGAGGAACAGAATAATGGGCCTAATTTCTTCCATCTGTTTTATTTGAGGGATCCAGAGAAAATCCAGTTAAGTAGGACTCTGGGCTTTGGATGTGCCTATCAGTTGGTGAACTCACAATTATAAAAAGGAGGTGCCCATAGCTTTTCAAACGCATGTTTCAAAAAGAGATAAGAGGCAGATGAAGAAATCACATCGCCTTTGTTCATGAAGAAATGACAGTTGGATAGGAGATTAGAAGCCAGTTTCAATGTGGCTAGGACAAGATTGTGTTCATTATTACCCTAAGCACTTGACACTTGTTCTAATTTAGGATACTGGCTTTTCCACTGTTCATATTTCCCACATTTGTAGACAAGTGTTACAAGTTTATACCATGGTCATTGTTGCTTGTTGCTATTTTTCCTAGCTGACTCCTGTTGCTCCTGGCACTGGTTATCACTTTCAGCAATATGGTGTGCCACCATAATTCTACTTTCAGGCTTAGTTGCAAAATAAAAAAAGCTGCTTTGAGATTGCTGTAAAAAGTAGTGAATGGCTGCTATCAGCTTTGCTATTGGTTTTGTAACCTTCCTACTGGGGACATCAAGCAATATTTTATTTAAAAAAATGTTAGCAATTATATAGCAGCATTACTTGCTATGGTCCCAGTGTGCCTGAATATTTAATTGACATTTGTACAAATCTCTTGTAATAGTCCACAATAGTCCATCAGCCCATTGACAACATATTGATTTTATAACAATCCCATTTGACTTGATAAAATGTTTTACAGCCTCTAAAGGCACGTTTTGACTAGTTAAAATCCTGAATCGGTACAAGGTATTTCTGGCCACTCTGCCTCTTTATGTAATTAGTTGCATTGTTCAGTATACAAATAACTCATTTATATCAGCCCAATAATTGATTTATATCATCCAATATAGGCTTATAGGCTACATAAACAATACAATGTCTAATTCTGTAATGAATTTCCAGGATTCTCCAGAATTGAAGGAAAGGTGCTGGTCATATTCTGTAAATTGATGGGAGATCAAGAGATTTGTATATATTCAGTTTCTCCTGCCATATTATGATTAGGTACTTACCAGCATTTAACAAGTACTTTCCTTTTTAGAGGAATCAACAACTCTTGCTATAGGTTCTTCTTGCATATCAGTCCAAAATCAAACTGCAGAATTCACAAACACAGCTTGATAAACTTACAAATTGACTGTATAACAGCTTGCTTAATCAAAATTAAGGATACCTGAAAATATTATACAGCATACATTACTGTGTAAAAATAGATAAACCCCCCAACTCAAAGGCCATTCTGATAAATTCTATATCAGTGATGGCGAACCTTTTAGAGACCAAGTGCCCAAAAACTGGCCCCGCCCCGCCTCCCTCCCCTCCCCCTCCGCTCCCCATCCCGCTCCTCTCCCCATCCCGCCTGCCCACAAAGCCACCTCTACGGCCCTCCGCAGATCGCCCAAGCGGCCCAGCAACACTATGGTGGCCACGCCCTCACCTGCACCCTGCAGCATCATCTGTGCGCAACAGGGCACAAGGGCAAAGTCTTATTAAAGTCTGCCCGGCTGCCATGTCCTTGGCTGCACTGCTCCACATGGGTCGTGCCCAGGGTCAACTTTCCACTGGGGAACTGCTGATGAGGAGGGGGCCATGGGGGAAGGCTGGGCTGGGGCAATGGCGCACATGCCCACAGAGAGGGCTCTGAATGCACGCATGCCATAGGTTCGCCACCACTGTTCTATATGTTCCTTTCTGCGATTCCTTTGAATCTCAGGACTTGGGTAGCTCCTAAAGCTAATGAACTGTATATGGTCATCTAAATATAATAGCCCATGAGCTCAATTCCCAGTAGACAATATGAACCCCACAGAATAAGATTTGGCTACATATGTCTGATGATTTCCAATAGGGATGAATCTGGTCACATACTGTCTCCTGGTGGTCAGTGGTCAGTTCCTGTACTTTACTGTGGCAGTAGAAAATGAGATAAGGAAATATCATTACACATCATTAAATCAATAGCCTCTTCCAAAAGTACCTTCTAAATGACAATACATTTGTACAGTTATAAAATTCATTGCTTAAAAGAAATACCAAAAAAATGCAACCAAAACATATTCAAGTAGTCCTCAGTTAATGAGACCAAGAACTCTGTTACTAAGTAACATGGTCATAAAGCACAAAGTCATGTGACCAGGCTGATTTATGATGGCAGCTCCAGCACTTCC
>NW_015388135.1:0-93615 GCF_001527695.2 Protobothrops mucrosquamatus
GAAGTAAATCACATCTTCCAAGTTGATTGGAAGATGTGAACCATGACCCCAAAATAAGGGAGTGGGAAATGCTTAGAATGTATATGCGTAACGGAAGAGAAGCCAGACCTAAGCATTTCCACCATGCTGTACTGACGTCTCTGTAACCTTAATAAATGCTTTTAGGAGAAAATATGCCTGAAAGTCCTTTTAAGTGTTTTGTTAATCAGACACATGACAGGGAGATCCAGGCAGAGTATTTTGCAATAAATCTAACCTAGATGTGACCAAGCCATGTGTATAGATATTGGAGCCCACTTTTTCATAGCAAGTATTGGTAGAAACTGAGCAAAGCTACCGTTGACCACAGCTGCTCCTTAACCTTCCAGAAATTGCACATCTGAGAATCAGCACAGAGATTGCTGGCATTGGAGTTGCTTTTACCACTTGTCCCCCAGCCTTGTATACTGTACAGTCATTCCATTAACTTCTAATTTTTTAAGAGACAGACTGTAACACTTTTGGAAGAAGGATGAGGTTCCGAGAAGTTGTAAGACACTTATTCAGAGTGGAAGAAAGAACAGCTATGGCAATATATTGAAATATTCATCTGGAGAGATGTTTTGCCCTGAAAGGAAGCCCTTCTGATTACTTTCCACATCACGTTTGTAACAAAAACTGGTATTTTAGCCATTGCTTGGTTGCCTAGGATACGCAGGCTATATAGGTCTCAGATGATTCTGGCAGACACACTTTCAGGCCCTGGTTCTAAGGGCTGAGAGTAGCTGGTTGCTCTTTGAAGATGGAGGAAATGCTGCTGAACTAGAAACAAAGTGGTTTCTGAAGACATTTGTCGTTTTGCTAATAAACTGTCAAGAGCAACTTAATTACACAGTTTGAAATAGTGCTGTTTATGAAACACTGGAGTTTCCCCAATGTAACCTACTTATAGGCAAGTTGCATAGTAAACATGATTTCCTATTGATCTGTGTATGCAATAAATTGAATGTAAGTAGATTGTCATCTAGATGACGTGCTAGGAAAGAGTTGTGTGATTTCCAGCAGTGTAGAAACAGAACAGTGTGTTACTGTAGATGGTAAGAAGTTGTAAGATTGGATGCTCTTGCACTTTAGGTTCCAAAACTTGCCTTGAGTTTTGACCTGGGTATGGGCTGAGCTTCTTGTTGATGCAATAGTTGCCTGTTCCATGTGCAAACTCTGGGATCTTTAATTGCTTTTTGTCAGGCTCCAAAAACCAAGAAAGCAAGCTAAGAATATTAAAAGTAGTTTCCTTTATGGTTTCTTACCCATAGACAGAAATTTTGTCAAACTAAAAAAGACTACACCATAAATCATACACTGTACCATGAAAACTATTAGGGAGCAACTGTCTTCACCCTCTTTCTCCCACACAAACTGCACTGTCTCTTGCTACTCTGGAATGCAGCCACTCCCTCCTGGGAATCCAGACAACATTCCATCACATTTTCTTTCGGCAATAATGTGATGTTTTGTTGATGGTTCGCCAGCCAGAATCCCATACTGATTGGATGGCCATATAAATTATTAAATAAATAAAGACAGTCATGCTTGAAAAGAAGTTATAATAACAAATGTACTAGAGGAATCTCCAGCAAATTCATGTTGCTTGCTGGTTCACTGAACAATTGTTGTACCCAGGTGCACAGCTGTTTATCTGTGGAGAATGGTTTATACAGTATAGCCAATCTGTTTCACTCAAGTTACCTCTCTGCTTCTCTGCACAAATTCAGACCTGGTAAAGTAATTGTGTATCTGGCTGCTACAAAACAACAACAAAAAAAACCCCACCACATACTATAGAGAAGTAGTTTGTTAACTTCTTAAGAGGCAGAGAAACTTTGGGGTGAGTTCTGTTTATTAAAATACTTACAATGTGAATATATTTTCTTGAAAAAAGATATTTCTGAAGACATTAATTCTAAAAGGTACATTTAATGCTTCTAAGCTGAGAGAGAGACAACACAAAAATTAAATGGAAAGTTCAAAGGACAGCAGAGTTACAACTTGTACGTTTTCTGGGAAGTAGAAACCACAAAGGTACAATTTCCAATGTAGACTGAACAAAATCTTGGAACATATTAATTGTCAAGCTCTACTAGAAAAAATAATTGAAGATGCATATAAATCTATTAGTTACTTTTCATCTTGAGTATAATATTTTAGGAGAGCTAGCATATACAACATTAACATTACAAATAACTTAATTTCAAGACCTTGAATGGTTTAGCTGATTAGCTACAGTTTTTTGTTTCCAGATTGTCTGTGTATAAAGAAAAGGAAAATATTCTAAATTGTTCTGTGTTAAGTACCATTTTTGTTTTGTTCTCATCATGGCCCAGCAGCAGCTAAATGACACAATAAAGATAATTACAGTATAGAATTAAGGATTTGCAGCATGCTGAACAAGTCATATTGCCTCTTATTAATTGTCATTACAAGAAAAGCAAGGGGCAGTAGTTTCCTGCACATAACTAAATGCATGAGTTATGCACTCAACATTAATCCATTTTATATCTATTTTGCTCCTGAGATTTCTGGCTTGGGGTAAACTGTGGCATTTCAGTAGCTAGCAGAACTGATTGTTTCTCATTTCCAAATTCAGATCTCAGGCAAAGGAGGGATAGGAAGAATGAAAGATAGTCCTATCCACTTCTTATCCAGATCCCAGAAATCTATTCTCAAAGAATTTAAGTGCACATACATCCCCATTACATTTACTTTTATACTGTGTGTATGGTATATGAGAGTTACATTGTTTTAGCTCTTTATTCTGCCTTGCTCCTGCAAGCTAGTTGGTGTGAAAGAATTAATTCAGTAAAAAACACGTCTGGCAACAGATAGAAATAGGTCTTTCTCATTTCTTTCATTATGGCTTCTTGGCTTCAAAAAAGTTTTGTATCAGAAGTTCTTAGATTCTTGTGAATCCAATTGCTTAATTGCTTAATTGGGTTCAGTCATTGCCTATTGGGTAAAGCTGGACAGGCAAGACTGTACAAAAAAAGGTGGAAAAATAAATTGAACATGGATTGGAATAATAGGTAATAGAAGACTCTCAATTTCACTACTAGGTCTGACCCAGTTAACCAGAATGCCTTTGGTGATGTGGCAGTTAATTGCTTTCACTGCATTTCGTTACTACTAACTCCACTGTCTCCACTCAAACAGGAAATCTATTTAATACTAAAAAAAGGTGCAGAATAAAAGGTGCATTTTCAGCCAAGTATGTTGGTAGATATTCAAGAGGTTCAGATCTTCTAGGACAGGGGTCTTCAAACTTGGCCCTTTTATGACTTGTGGACCTGAACTCCCAGAATTCCTCAGCCAGGCACGCTGGCTGAGGAATTCTGGGAGTTCAAGTCTACAAGTCATAAAAGGGCCAAGTTTGAAGACCCCTGTTCTAGGACATGTGGCCAGATTGCAACCCCCAGACACAAAATTGGAAGCAAAAAGTTCTTTCTCCTTTAATTCTGGTGGACTCTGTTATTTATTTTTGGTATTATTGACAGTTTATTTAAGATGCATATTGGCAAAGAGAAAAAAACTGGGTGAGTGTTAAGCTTATAGTAGGGCAGTGTTTCTCAATCTCAACCACTTTAAGATTTGTGGACTGGGGAATTCTGGGAGTTGAAATCTGCACATCTTAAAATAGGAATAACAGAGTAACAGAGTTGGAAGGGATTTTGGAGGTCTTCTAATCCAACCCCCTCCTTAAGCAGGAAAGCCTATAGTACCACTTCAGACAAATGGTTGATGTCAACCAGAAGAGACAAATGTCTCTTCTTAAAAACCTCCAGTGATGGAGCATTCACAGCTTCTGGAGGCAAGTTGTTCCACTGATTAATTGTTCTAACTGTCAGAAAATTTCTCCTTAGTTCTAGGTTGGTCAGGTTGAGAGGTTGAGAAACATTGGAGTAGGAAAAGTAAAATGGAAAGATCTCTAATACACTCCGATTACCTAATGTATCTAAAATCCAGGTACTTTATATTTCTCTTTCTAAATACAGTACCAGAAGACTGAGATCTGTAATAACCTCCTATGGGCTTTTCTTCTTTTCTCCTTTCCCAGAACTAAGCTGTTGTTTTTCTGAAAAGGATTGAAAGAAAATAATTCTTTTAGCAAGCATTTCTTTGCTCTTTGAACTTGGAGTAGTGTTGCTCATTAGCCCTCCTTAACTCCAGTACTGAAGATTAAGAAGAGATTATGCTAAGAGTAAACAGTGTGTGGTTTTTGATTTAATGGTGGATTCTGAAGCTCCCCTTGTCAGAGCTGTCCATTATACAAACAAATGGATGAGAAATCATAGAAAAACCGTAGCAAGATAGGAAATTATTAACACACGATAAACGCATTATAAAATGATGATTCAAGTGAAGTGAAGCATTTGCAGTGTCACTCTCTAAACTCAATGAATGGCAAATCCTAGATTAAATGAGGCATAATCAGTACTAAAAGGTGTTCTAATTAATTTCCTACCCTTACTAGTCCCATTTCTAGTGAAATCATTCGGAAGCATTCTAAATATTTAAGCTGAAAGGAAAACCCAGCTCCTTAAGCAGAGGCTTAAAATTCTTAAGACAGTTTTCAGGTTGAGAGAAAGTGTCAAGGAGACAGAGACAAGTTGTAAAAATTGGCAAGTAAAGACATTCTGAAAAAGATAACTCTAGAGAGTCACATTCATCAGAGAGGCGGCTATGTAAATTTGATAAATATATAAAATAGAAGCTAAAGAAAATACAGTAATTTAACACTGCTTGTCCATTGTGAAAGAAGCTAAAGCTTGACTTACAATTATACCTGAAAATATACAGGTAGTCCTTGATCACAATTGAACTCAAAATTTCTGTTGCTAAACAAGACAGTTATTAAGTGAATTTTGCTCCAATTGTGGACAATTGAATGTTTTTTTCTTATTTTGGTTTTAAATCTATTTTAATATTTAAAATCATAATACCTAATAAAAGTATGAATGCATAGCATACATGTTTGCTTGATTTAACATTCCAGAGACAAATACTGGCATATTCTTTTATCTTTGGTTTCTTTTATGAACTGTGTTAGTCTCTGTCACTGAACAGCAGAAGTGGATTAACTGTACCATTGTTAGATTTGTCTTCATTGCTTAAATATTCCCTGCAGGTAATTATATGTCCACACTTGATTAAAGACTTAGTTATGTTGGAATAACAGGCTAAAACAATTTCAGCTGTAACATAAGAAAATGGTTTTCTGTTTGGCTGGGTGGCCTTGATGCCAGACATTGGCAAGAAATACAGTAGAACTTCAGTTGATTAAAATGCAGTGCTTCTGAGAACTCAAGGAATCAATAAAGAAAGATGAAGGAAGAACAATAGACGAAGGAGTAAAAACCAGTAAGCAGCAACATTAGAAGGGAGTTTAAGAAGGAACCTTGACAAGAAAGCAGTACATACAATATAGAACATAGAATAATAGAGTTATAAGTACAGAGGTCATCTAGTCCAACCCTCTGCTCGAGCAGGAGACCCTGTACCATTTCAGACAAATGGTTGTCCAGTCTCTTTTTGAAAGCCTCCACTTCACGTGATCTTGATTCTATCCCTCTATGCAGCCTAGGATGGCTGCTGCCATACACTGTTGGCTCCTGTTAAGTGATTGTCCAGTAGGTAGGACTCCAAGATCCCTCTTGCAGTTACTGGCTTTAAATCAAGTCTCATCTTGTCTATATCTGTACAGTTGGTTTTTCTTGCCTAAGTGTAAAACCTTACTTTTATCCATATTGAATTTCATTTTGGCTATTCGTGCCAGCTTAGTGTCATCTGCAGATTTGATAAGTTCCCCTTCAGTTCAACTCACCTAGATCGTTTCTGAAGATATTGAAGAGTACTGGGCCTGAAACAGAACCTTGGGATATCTTGATACTTACTTCCCTCCAGGTGGATGTAGTTCCATGGAAGACTACACATTGAGTATGATTTGTCAGCCAATTACAAACCTACCTGGTGGTGGTGCTATCTATCCCATATTTTGCTAGCTTGCCAAGAAGTAGGTTGTGGTCCATTTTATCAAATGCTTTACTGAAATCTAAGTATACTGTGTCCACAGCATTTTGCTGATCTACTAATTCGGTCACTTTGTATCTAGCTAACTTTCACAAGACCTCAGAAAAAGGGTTAACCAGAGTTGTTCCTCTTTAGCATTTGGATGGGAGACTTGAGGGAGAGTATTGAGGCTTGACTGGAAAGTCAGAAAAACAGCCCAGAAGAAAGGCATGGCAAATTACTTCTCTGTGTTATCAATGAAAGCTATTCAGAAATATCCAGATAATCACCAGGACTTGAGAGAGTCTTTAAGAAAAAGAAGGGGTTGTTATTTTCAGGTTTAAGTAAGAGGAAATTGCATTTTAAAGTGGGTCTAAGTGATTTTGCATGTAAACTTAAGCTATTATCCTTTGAAATAGGTTTCTTGGACTTTTTCAGTGCAGCTCTCTCATCAGGAATGCATTAAACATATTAATAAAAGTTACACAGATAGATTAGATGTGCAGTAAGGGAAATAAAAGAGTCAGTTTGATGTGGTGCTTAAGATACCAGACTAGAAACCAGAAGATTCTGAGTTCTAGTCCCACCTTAAGCACAAAGCCAGTGACCTTGGGCCAGTCACATTCTCTCAGCCCTAGGAAGGAGGCAATGGCAAACTACTTCTGAAAAACCTTTCCAAGAAAACAGCAGGGATTTGTCTAAGCAGCATGTGTGTATTTGACATGATTGAATTGAATAAAAAAAATACGATGAACATTTAAGCAAACTTTTCATGTTTTTTTTTAAATAGTAAAATGGCTCTAGAAATAAGATCACTGATACTTGAAATAAGATGACTGGAAAACTGGGAAGCTGATTGGCAATTCCGTCCCTTCCTATTTTATATATTTTTATATTTTTGTAATAATCCTTTCCTAAATAACAGCTGTTCTATTTCTAATCCATTGCTTTAGATGACTATGAAAAAAACATTAAGGTACATGCCTGAGGACATGTAATGTCTGCATAGGAGACTGCTCTGATTTTATAGTAGAAAGATGTCAGCAGAGAAACATGCCAGATAAATAAAACAAGAAGCATTTCTGCTTCATTTACACAAATGTTACCTTTGCACATATATTGCTTCCAACTTTACTGTGCAGACTCTAACTTGGATTTTCTCCTTTAAACAAGCCTTTTATATGCTTTCATTTCATCAAGGCCTGTGACTGACAGGTAAGATTGACAGTTTCTTCTTTGTAGAAAGAAGAAACACATATAACTGAAACAACAGAGGAATCACACTGCCCTGTTTCTGTGAATTAGAAAGATGAAAGACTGGTTCATTATTATTGATTATTGATTATAGATTTCCTTTGTAGCTTGAAATAACTTCCATTACTGGATATTTCCATAAGATGTCAAAAAACCTGGAAAAATGATGAAACAATGGAAAAAATAACATAAATATCAAGTGTGTTTCTTAGAAGAAAGTGGAGCAGGTATCTTCAACGAGTAATAATTTAGATTAAAGCAAATGCTTCATGAGGTGAAATTTTCAATCCCTCTCTAGGTAGGCCTGGAAAACACTACTGAAAATCTGATAAGCACCGCTCTGCTGCTTCTCAGTGAGTCTTTAAATGAAGTTGCTTCAGCTAAACCATTCTGGTTTAGTGTCTAGAACCATCCCATTGTGGCTTATTTAGTCAATAAACTTTTTAAAAAGTCTGGTGAACAGAACAGTGTGTCTGTGGAGATTCTCAATCATTGAGGCCGTGGTTGTCCCAAAGGTGTTTTTCCAAAAGGTAACTGGACTTTCTTGGTTCCCCCCCCCTGTTTCCAATGTTTTGCTTCTCATTCAAGAGGCTTCAAAGTTAAAACTGAAGAAGCTTCTTGGATGAGAAGTGAAACATGAGAAGAGCTGTGGTGGCACGATGGCTAGAATGCAGTGTTGCAGGCTGACTCTGCCCACTGGCAGGAGTTCAATCCTAACCAGCTCAAGATTGACTCAGCCTTCTGCCCTTCCGAGGTCAGTAAAATGAGAACCCAGGTTGTCATTTGGGGGGGGGGATATGCTGACATTTGTAAACTGCTTAGAAAGTGCTGTAAGTACTGTTGGGCGATATATAAGTCTAAGTGCTGTTGCTATTTTCAAAGGAAAAAAAACACCAAGAAAATCCAATTGCTTTTTGGCAAGCACCTTTGGGTTAAGTGCAGCATGTTAACTTAAGTGCTGTGTTAATGATCGCTAGATCACTGCCCAGGATGGGAGTGGCAGTGGGTTGTGATAGGTGAGAGGAAGGGACATAATTTTCCTAGTAATGGTATGGTGTCTCTTACTAAGAAAAGACATTGCTGACTGAAAATAGCAATAGCACTTAGACTTATATACCACTTCACAATGCTTTATAGCATTCTCTAAGCGGTTTACAAAGTTAGCATATGGCCCCCAACAATCTGGGTCCTCATCTTACCAACCATGGAAGGATGGAAGGCTGAGTCAGTCTTGAGCCTATGAGAATTGAACTGCTAAAATACAGGCAGCCGGCAATCAGCAGAAGTAGCTTGCAGTACTGCCTTCTAACCACTGCACCACCATGGCTCTAGAGCAGTGATGGCGAACCTATGGCACGCGTGCCAGAGGCAGCACTCAGAGCCTTCTCTGTGGGCACACCTGCTGCCACCGCCGCCAGTTCGCGCAGGTCCATTAGGCCACTGCTGGCGCCTGGAGCAGCAGCCCCACCCAGCACAAAGGAGGCGAAGCAGCTGGCTAGCAAGCTCAAGTAGAGCTAGTAGACCACGCCCCATGCACTTGCTGGTATCTCTGTGCGGGGGCTGATGGTGTCAGGCAGAAGCCCCCCCGCCTCGCCTTGCCCCACAGCAATGGCACCCCTGCCCTATCCCCTGCCTCACCCCGCAGCAATGGCACCCCTGCCCTATCCCCTGCCTCACCCCACAGGATGAGCCTCCTGCCCACCGCCCCACCCACCAGAGACCCCCTGGATCTCCCCCATTCCTGCCCAGCCCCCACAGGCGTCCCCCCACGAGCAACATCAAGGTGGCCATGCCCACCCCAGCCACATCCAATCTGCCATGTCCAATGCAGCCACGCCCACCAGGTGGGCCACGCCCATGCCCACCCCCACCCCCCTGATGCTGATGCGGCCCTGGCACTTTGTGATAAATAAGTGGGTTTTGGGTTGCGGTTTGGGCACTCATCTCTAAAAGGTTCGCCAACACTGCTCTAGAGTTTGCCATTCCAACTTACTTGGGGTGCTGCTTGAAAAGGGAAGACCAATAGAAATAGACATAAAAAAGTACTGGTCTAGTAATCTGACCTATGTCAGACTTTTCTTTTCCTTAAAATGGTTCAGACTCAAAACTATGTCCTGCTTCAGCTCCCGGCTGTCATGAAATTACAGTGGAGCCAGTACCCACAACTCCATTTTGCAGATTGACTAAGTGCGCTTGTAGCAGCGGTTCTTCATCAGTTAAGAAAATGCCACTAAATTTGCCCAGGTTGCCTGTTCCCTCCAGAAAACACCATATAAATCTCTCTGGGTTGCTTGTCCAGCTGACTGAAGGCTCTATAAATCTTTCCACATCTCCTGTCTTCACCATCAAGGCATTTCTAGCTCTCTTCATGCCACCTGTCCCAAAGCAGTGAGTTGAGGGACAAAGATTTATATATCCAGTTCCCTGCATAATAAATCTTTGTATCTTAATACATTACATTGGGGACAGATGGCATATGGGTGGGTGGGTGAGTTTACAGCCACATAGACAAGTGATTTTTTGATGGCAAAAATTGAGAGAGGAATTTTGGCCAATAAAATATTTGTGGTAAGTTCATTCCTAGCCCTCTTCCAGTAAAACCTTTGTAAATGCCAATTAAGCTATAAATCTCCAAACTTTGAATACGTAATTATTTTTTGCTAGATAATTGTATAGACAGATCTAATGCTTTCTTTTGTTTCTTCCTTCCTTCCTGAAATTTACTAGGCTTGGTTTGCCTTGACATCAGAGATATGCCATTCATTTCCTTTTCTAATTAACGGAGTAGAGGAGATGAACAGACTTTAATCAGTGCTGTGATATATGTGGGAACGGAGTGCAGCTGAGGATTGCAGCAAAATTCTCTTCTGAAAACTATGCAGAAGGACCTTTTTGTTAAGCTATTTCTCCATGGTAGGCACTCATCTGAGCTATTGCACTGTTCAAGCAGGAGCTCACCCATCTCAAAGATTTTACTACTACTGAGAATAGGTGTCACAACATCCTAATCCCTTATTCATAGAAAACTAACATATAAGGAAGAAACGATGCCATCTGGTTTTCACTTGATATAATGCTTTCTAATGGACAGAAGATTAGTTCTGAGCAATGGATTATTTGTTCATTATTTTTTTGCTTGTATTAGCAGAATGAATTAAAGGGTAGCTGCTCCTTTTTGTAACGTATATGTGATTACCGATACTGTGGCTAACAGGCCTTTTTTTTTCGTTGAGGATCAGGGCCATCTCTCAAATTAAGTTGGTTTCTCATCTTCTTGGATGAAAGAGATATATGTTCTTCCAGTTAGAAACATATTTAGTTATATTATTATTAAATGGTATCTCCAGTAAGGTATGTATATTTGCTGCATAAGAAAAGAGCTTATGTTTGAGGTCTAAAATTTGAGGAGATGGAAAAAGAGAAAAAAAGATCCTTCTATCTTGATCTTTTCTCTTCTTTGTTAGAGGGCTATTTTTTATTTTACAATGTCAACTTGAAATTGGAACATTTTTTGTTTTTGTTTTAATAGAGAAAGGGAAAAATGGGTCTTTTTCTGTGCTCTTTAAAGTTGTCTTATATATAACAAATATAAGTAGGAAGATTATTCTGTTAGTACAATTTTTTATATATGGATGGACAGAGTGAATCTTTGTATCACTGGATAATTTTGGTTTTTATTATTATGGTTTCTGTTCTGAGACCTGTTCCAAGATTTGAAGCAATTAGCTTGCTCTTTCAAAAATGCTAAGATAGGACGTCTGCATTTTATCAACAAAGTGTATAACCTGCAGTTTAGTTGGGTTGACCAATGGACCAAGTTATTCTACCAACTATTTCTAAAAATTAGAATAGGATACAGAAATAGAAATGGTTCTGCAGTTGTCTATGGAGATTCTCAGTTATCCAGGTCATGGTTGTCCCAAAGGTGCTTTTTCAGGAGGCAACTGGACTTTCTTGTTTTTCTTTGAAGATGTTTCGTTTCTCATTAAAGAAGCTTCTTCAGCTCTGACTGGATGGTGGGGAATGGAAGGATTTATATTCCTTTCATTATATGACCAGCTGTCTGCAAGGAATATAAATCCTTCCATCTCCCATCATCTAGTCAGAGCTGAAAAAGCTTATTGGGTGAGAAGCAGAACTTCAAAACAACAACAGCAAGAAAACAATAGAAGAAAATCCAATTGCCTCCTGAAAAAGCACCTTTGAGTTCTGCAGTTAATAATGAATCCATGACAATAGACTGAATTGCTCACATCCTATGGAATCAGTGATTAAAGTGTCAACGCTGCAAATACTGTATATTCTTGCTTTGACAATATGCAGAACTGTCTGGCATTTTTATAGTTAAACCAGGCAACAGAAAAAAGGGAGGAGAATAAGGATAGCCGGGAAAAAGAAACCGGAAGTAAATCATATCTTCCAAGTTGATTGGAAGATGTGAACCATGACCCCAAAATAAAGGGGGGGGGGAAATGCTTAGAATGTATATGCGTAACGGAAGAGAAGCCAGACCTAAGCATTTCCACCATGCTGTACTGACGTCTCTGTAACCTTAATAAATGCTTTTAGGAGTAAATATGCCTGAAAGTCCTTTTAAGTGTTTCGTTAATCAGACACATGACATCAAGTATTTTTGGCCATTGATATTGCTTTGGTGTTTTTTGAAGGAAGAGATTATGATAGCTGAATTCTAGTAGCTGCTGCTTTAAAGTTGTACAGTGGGAATCTATAGCAAATAGTTTTCAAGGTTAGGATTAGGAAAAGTGCTTCATATTCTCCGTAAACAAAATGGCTAAATTAAAAATAAAGATCTCAGTGAAAAGCTGGCTTGATCTGGGTATTAAAAAATGGAACAAAAGCACGCATCTATCAGTCAAAGAAATAGGGACATAAATCTGTACTGTCATTGTGAGCTCAGTTTATAAAAGAGATGTAATAAGTTTTAATGCTTCCATGTTAAATTGAGAAGGCAAAAGGTTTTGCAATTCCATCTCTTTTATCAACAATAAGAGAATAAACCTTTTTCTCCTACTTCTACTAGTAATAGAATTGTAGTCAGAGCAGCCTACCAGTTTTCTCATTGTGGAAATAGTGCTACAGCTACAGCATAATTTCCAATCAACCATTTGGCAGTAAATAAGATAACTGGTTACTATAATTGTCATGTGTAATGGAAGCAATTTTTTTTAAAAAAAATAGTAGAAAAGGAGAACAAAATTTTTTGCCCATATTAACCTTGCCATAACCAATAACTAGGGGAGCATTGGTATTCCAAAGGTTGCTGAAGTCTAGCAAACAGTATTGCCAAGAGTGAGGGACGCAAGGATTTTTAGTTCAGCAACATCTGTAGAGTTAAGGGGTTATCCCTCTCTTTCCCCCACTCTCTCTCTTTCTCTCTCTGGGTATTTGCACCTCAATAACTGTCTGGTTTGGCACAGAAACAAAACAAGACAGACACAGACTTCAAAGGATGGTTAGGACTGCAGAAAAAAATTACTGCAACCAGCCTGCCTTCCATTGAGGACCTGTTTACTGCACGAGCCAGAAAGAGGGCTGAGAAAATATCTACAGACCCCTCATGTTCTGGATATAAACTGTTTTGACTTCTTCCCCTAAGATGATGTTATAGGGCATTGCATGCCAAAACAACTATTCTATTCTATTCTATTCTATTCTATTCTATTCTATTCTATTCTATTCTATTCTATTCCATTCCATTCCATTCCATTCCATTCCATTCCCCCATCCCATCCTGCATTCTATTCTACTCTACTCTACTCTACTCTACTCTACTCTACTCTACCTTACTCTACTCCACTCCACTCCACTCCACTCCACTCTACTCTACTCTACTCTACTCTACTCTACTCTACTCTACTCTACTCTACTCTACTCTACTCTACTCTACTCTACTCTACTCTACTCTACTCTACTCTACTCTATTCTATTCTATTCTATTCTATTCGGGGCAGGCCTCAGAGTTTCCCTGCAGTGTTATGAGATTGGTTTTAAGCCATTTTTTTTTACCATGCCGATAGAAAAAAGTAATGATTGAACAATTTTGGCCTTTCATTGTTATTTATGTATTTGATTTATGTGCCAACCCTCTGGTCTAGAGGTAACTATTGTTATCATAGCATAGATAACTTTCCCTCTATCCCCATCTCAGCATTCCAACCAGCTTGGAAATTCCCAGTGACCCACCCATGTTGGGCCATTCTTATAATGGCAAATTTATGAATAATATATATGAATAATCCCTTGTTGCCCTAGCTTTTCCTGTGCTGCTATAGATGTCAGGGAGCAGGTTAAGAGGTTAAGTGGAAAACACTAAAGGTGTCTCCCAGGGATTCAAAAAAGTCAACAAGGTGATTGAAGTCCTGCCTCTTTTTTTATGTGTGATTGCATTTGTTCTGGTTGCCATCTGGACTTTTTTGACCCCCCGGCATATATCTACATATTTTTATATTTAAATATATAGGGTGTATACACACAGAGAGATAAACCCTTGTCTTTGTGAGGAAGTAACACATACACATTATCTATACTTGTTTTTAATTTTTCCTTTTTTTATAGAAAGTCAACCTTCATGCCACCATCAAGGGATATATCAAAATATCCTGTAATAGCAAAACTTATACCTCCCAAGGAGTCACACAAAACTAAACTACAAACTACTATTATTACTTTGCATAAATTAGAAAACAGCTATGTCTACTGTTAAGGTGCCATTTTAACATTTCCCTGTGATATGAAGAATTTAAGAAAGTGATGTACTGGCTTAGAGGTTAAGCTCTCACAATCAGGAGGCTCTGAGTTTGATCCTAGATAGTGGCAGATATTTCTCTATCTGGGTGCAATGAGTTATTGTCTGCTGCAAACTCTGCGTAGGAGTCAGGAAGAGCATCCAACCAGTAAATGCTCAAGCGCCATTCGGTCACCCTGACTCCACCCTGATGCAAGGGATTACAGGGTTGTTAAAAGAAAAAAAATGAAGCATTTAAGAGGAAGGGAGCTAACTAACCAGGGTCTAGGACAACTCGCTACAGCCAACTTGCCACAGCCAATTTGCTGCAGGATAATTCGGCGTGGCGAACTTACTTTAGGACAATTTGCTGTAGAACAAGAGTTACACTAAGATCGAAGAAATGGTGGAATATAATAATTAAGTAAAGGATGCCAAAGCAGGGGCAACATGAAATATGTGTGACAAAAATTAAAAAAAAATTAAAAATTTAAATAATTTTTAAATTATTTAATTTAAATAATTAAATTGAATTGTTGCACGGTGAGTTGCCCCGCAACAAGTTGGCCATGGTGAGTGGTCCTGTGGCAAATTGGCTATGGTGAGTTGACTGTGGCGAGTTAGCTGTGACAAGTTGGCCATGGCAAATTGGCCAGGGCAAGTTGGCCACAATGAGTTGTCCCATTCTGAAGTAACCATATTGTTGAAAAAAAATGTACTTTCAGACAAGAATTTGTGCAATCATCCAGCCCAGCCTCATTGCACAGATGAGAGTGTCTTACACATTTAAAATTGCTTACACAGGTATATATTGAAAGAGTAAAAATCAAAATACTTGTGCAATGTCCTTTGACTGCTACTGCTAAATAACCATCCAAATGACCTCCCGTATTTAGCAATATTGTTTGCAGTACTAAATACCTTAATTTTGCTACCAGAAAGTAGGGGTCAGCCACTTCTGAAATGTTGCCACGGAGACTGCATGGACTATCTATGAGTCACCAGGAATCCAGGCTGACTTTGAAGACTCATAAGGACAGGATCTTTGTCAACATAATTTCCTTTCCAGAAGAGACAGAAGGCTCACAAATAAATGCGAAGAGAGACAAACTCCTGAAATTGCTTAAGAAAAAGGACTTCTCTGCAGGTATTAGAAGGAGTTCATTTAGTTTGATAAAAATGTAGATTGAAATCTTACCATCTACAGCAATTTCTGTCTGCAGTCCAGCCCAGCCATAGTCTTTGGAGAAACAGAACAGTGATATGTCTAAGTCACTATGCTTTGGGTGAAAAATCTGGTATTTTGATTTGGAATGTTGAAGGGTATAAGTAGGAGTACAACATGTTCCCTGTGAATTAAGATGAAGGCGCCAACAAGAAGAACAGACAGGACTAAAAGCAAAAATCCTAGCATCAAATATGACTCAGGATGGTCAACCTTTGGCAAATGATATAAAAGGAAAGAGGACATTTCCAAGGTTATCTGTATTTTGAAGTTCGTTTTTTTTTCTTATGGAGGACAACAAGTTTAAAACGATAGGCTTATCAACACAAGGTTTATATGATTAAACACCAAGAAGGTGCTTGATGAAATAAGGACAATCTGACCCCAAAACTGAATTGGTGATGATGCAAAGTAAGAGCAGATTCTTTTGGCTTTATAGCTATTTTTGGATCTCATTCATTACTTCATTATAAGTTGGGCACTTCTGGATTGCCCAAAAAGGACAAGAAGCCACAGATTAGCATAAAATTTCATATGCTAATAGACATGTCTAAATGCAAATTTAGACCTAGTGATTATAATTTAAATAAAGAGTATAATCTCCTTCACATTGAGCTCAACATTTAGTGACTATATGGACATATCCATGCACTTTTCTTGGCAACAGTGCAGAAATGATTTGTTTGCTATTGCTGCCTTTTTTATTTATTGATTTGTCAAATTTTTATACTGCCCGACTCCCAAACAACTTTGGGCAATTTCACAAGATTAAAAAGAAAACATTATATAGAAAAAGGATGTACGAAATCATAAAAGAACACAGTAATAATTTGAGGGAGCAACATAACATATTTGCTATTTGGCCTACAGTCCTGGGATTTGTTGATGGTCTCCCTCTAATTAAGATGAATTTATATTATTAAGCAAATTTATGTGATCACCCATCTACAGAACAATTTTATATTGCTTCGTTTCTAAGAAGAGATCACTTTAACCAAATATTGTCACATGCTGAGGCATTCGTTGAGTAGAGAGATTTTTCTCACACTCACCCACAGCTTGCTGAAATTGTTCATGAAATGCTGACTTCAAGGTCTCTTTTATCATTTCTAATGATTGGAAAATACAAGTTCAAGTACAAGACTGATTCCAATAGAAGAGAATATTTGTAACTGAGTTGAATTGTAAGATCCTTGTTGTTCTCTGTTTTCTTGAGACATTTCATTACCCAACTAGGTAATATCATCAGTGTTAGAAGGGAGCGGGGTCTCTGTTTATATTCAAGTGGCTTGCCCAGTCAGTGTTGGTGAGAGTGTTCTTTTCTTCTTGGCAATTCCTTAATTAGGCTGTTGTTTATTGTTTGAGTTGGTTGATTGAGGTATTGTAGCAGTTATTGGTCTGGTATTAATGAACATCAAGAACACTCCCCTAACACTGTCAGGGCAAACCAAACTCCACTCCCTTCTGGCACTTATGATATTACCAAGTTGAGTAATGAAACATTTGCAAGAAAACAACCAAGCTCAGAGAGCAACAAGGACCCCACTCAGGACCGATTATCTATGTATTTTGTATCTCTCTCTTTCTTTCATCTACAAAGAAAGAAAGAAAGAAAGAAAGAAAGAAAGAAAGAAAGAAAGAAAGAAAGAGAATTTTTATCCTACCAACAATCCTGTGAGATAGCTTGAACTGAAAGAAAATGACTGGCATAAAACCAATGTCAGTTCTTTGGTTAGGAGTTTGAACTGAAACGGATTTCACCCCCTGTTTTTATCTAAGTGTGAACCTCACAACTTTCTCGTCGCTGGGTTTTATAAAGAAAATGAGTTCTGGTACAAGATTTGCAGGAAATGAACTTCATTTTCAATTTCGGATCAATATATCAATTGAATTAATGTACAGGGATGAGATTTTCTGAGCAGTCCCCTCCCCCCATGACATGGCTGTAACTGGCTGTTCTCAAAATGATCACCTAAACATTCATCAGTCCAAGAAGACATTTTCTGCAGTTGAATGAAAACTTGAATCTTCCTGATGCCGATCTGAGAATCTGATTACTACTCCACACTAGGTTTCTGAAGAATAGAATACAGAATAACAGAGAGGGAAGGGACCTTGAAGATCTTCTAGTCCAAACCCTCCTCAAGTAGGAGGCCCTATACCATTTCAGACAAATGGCTGTCCAATCTCTTCTTAAAAAACCTCCGGTGATGGAGCATCCACAACTTCTGAAAGCAAGCTATTCCACTAATTAATTGCTCTGTCAATAAATTTCTCCTTGTTTCTAGGTTGGCTCTCTCCTTGATTGGTTTCCATCCTTTCCTTCTTCTCATGCCCTCAGGTATTTGAGAGAATAGGTCAACCATCTATTCTCTGTGATAGCTCCTCAAATATTGGAAGAGAACACATTATTACAGAGTGAGAAGCAAAGCTAAATAAGCATGAACTCTTTAAAATTGATGAATGTTTTATGTCCGTTGTCAGGACCAACATAACTTCTGGGCGTTAGGAATTTGGGGAGTGTCAGCAGTACAGGGTATTGTAATATTCCCTTCAAAAATACTAGCTGTGCTCTAAATGGCATCTGCTGATGGAAAACTGTTGAGTTAAGGAGATGAATAAGGAGGCTATTTCCCATCAAACTCTTAGTGGGATCCAATTGGGAGAAAAATCAATCATATGGAGTTAGATTTCTTGCCAGGTTGCAATTAAATCTGCAAGTTTCCATTGCAGGGAGCAAAATGAAACTTGAGAAAATTGTCCCAGTGTTCTGTTCATTTGAATTTTCAATTGTTTTCCACTTATTTTAATATCTCACAATGTGAATATTTGATTAACTGAAGCATCCAGAGGCAAAAAAGTAATCAAGCAAAACATATTCAAATATACATGACCACGACATAAATGAGGTAAAAATGACCCTTTTGACTAGGATATTAAATTAGATTTATAGCTGGCTTTATTGAAAAGCAGAGAGTGTGCAGTTTTCATATTATCGTTGTTTCACATGTGTCAGTGTGTTAGACACCTTCAGGTACTGAATATGCCAACTTCATTGAGTAGACGGCAGTTGTTTTTGCAGACTCAGCTATCCATTCCTCCTATTATAAGAATACTATAGAATACCATAAAATACTATTACACAGTATTAACAAGTATGAGGGTACCTGCCCATCCCACTAAATTAGATAGGGTGGTCGAACTCCAGATCCCATCCCATAAATATTGACATTTAGTGGGACCTAGGAAGCATGGCTTCCCCTGCCTTATGGATTACCCTGATGATCCAGCAGGTCATTATCTTTTTAGCTTTCAATAATAAAATAATACTTGGTACATCAGAGCCACCATTCACTTAATCTACAGGCCAAACATATCTAGGAACAATGCAATTTTGACCTGTTTTCAAAATATCTGTAAAGTGGGGCAATCTATACTTCTGAGAGCAGACTGCTCCATAAACAGAGGCTACTACCAAGAAAGACCTCTTGACTGGTCCACATTCCATGAACATTTCAAGGCGGGGAAGACCCACAGTAAGAAGTAGTGTAAGATCAGAAGACATGGCCCATAGCATCACCAAGAATTGGACACGACTGTATGGATAACATCATCATAAAATGATTGGGCCAGAGGAGTAGATTCAGTTTTGGCAAAGTGTTGTCTGACTTACCCCATTCCTGTGTTATAAAGGGCTTTATAGGTGGTAACTTTGCTCAGATCCATCCTGCATACCAACTGTGCTTTTTCCTGAACTGGGAAGCCTTGACTACACTTGTTCACTTGCCCTTAGTCACTTTCAGTTTGGATTACTACATGTGGCTGCTATTGAAGATTATTTGGAAGTTACAGCTGATCCAGAATACAGTAGCCTACCCAGTATTGAATATTTCTAGTTTTCCCACATTAGACCTCTATTATGTCAGCATCACTAGCTCTAAGTTTCTTTCCACATGCAATTTAAAGTTCTGTTATCAGCTTTAAAATCCCATATGGCTCAGTAGTTGGTTGGCTAAGAATTTCTGCCCATCCCACTAAATCAGATAGAATGCCCTAGATTGCTCCCTTTAAATCCTGCCACCTAATGGAACCTCAGAAGCATGCCTTTTCCATGGTTGTCCCTACCTTATGCCACTCTCTCTCTCCTCCCCTAGGCAATCTGAAGGCCCCCATCCTTTCAGCTTTTTGAAAAGCCATTAAGACTTGGCTTTTTACTCAGGCACTGAGACTGAATTGTATAAATGAGTATGGAATGAGTATAGTATGGAATGAAGGTAACTGGAACTTGGAGATGGGTTTGGCTAGTCTAAAGAAAAGAAGAAATAGGGGAGACATGATAGCAGTGTTCCAGTATCTGAAGGGCTGCCACAAGGCAGAAGAGGTCAGGTTGTTCACCATGGACCAGAGGGAAGGACAAGAAACAATGGTTGGAAACTGATCAAGGAGAGAAGCAACCTGGAATTAAGGAGAAACTTCCTGACAGTGCGGACAGTCAACCAGTGGAACAGCTTACCCCCAGAAATCGTGGGTGCTCCATCATTGGAGATTTTTAAGAAGAGACTGGACAATCACCTGTCTGAGATGGCATAGGTTCTGCTTGAGCAGGAGGCTGGACTAGACCTCCAAAGTCCTTTTCAGTTCTACTCTACTCTACTCTACTCTACTCTACTCTACTCTACTCTACTCTACTCTACTCTACTCTACTCTACTCTACTCTACTCTACCTCTACTCTACCTCTACTCTACCTCTACTCTACTCTACTCTACTCTACTCTACTATATTATATTATATTATAATTATATTATATTATATTATTATATTATAATTATATTATATTATATTATATTATATTATATTATATTATTATTATATTATTATTATATTATATTATAGTATATTATAGTATAGTATAGTATAGTATAGTATAGTATAGTATAGTATAGTATAGTATAGTATAGTATAGTATAGTATTATATTGGAGCCAGGTTTTTGTTTGATTGTTTGTTTTATGGTTATGTTTTATAGTTATTGGGTTTTATTGCTGTCCTGAGCCACCCTGGGTTGTTGTTTTTTTTTTGCTTTACAAATATTTTAACTAAATAAAATAAAAGAAGAGGCACATTAAACTGAGCCTTTATTGGCAACCATTGCTGGTTCAAGTGACTCAAAGTCTCATAGCTACTCTACTTTGACAAGTATCTGGGGCAAGGGAGAGGCGGTTGTTGCTTTGTGAGTCTACTTTGGATTCCATTACTACTGAATCAAATACTGCAGTGTTCCCAGTATTCCAGGCAATTCTCAGAATTCCTCAGGCAGAAGGACGATGACTGAGAATTCTGGGAGTTGAAGTCCTTACTTCAGGAAATGGTGGGACACCCTGAAATAATGCCATTGATATTTTGCATAGGCTTATGCTCTGTGGTTGGATTTGTACCCCAGCTCTGCAATTCTGCAGTTCTGCAATCAGGGGAGTGTAAATTAGTAGTAGAGCACGAGTTTTTTTGATATAGAGGCACCAGGTTCAAGCTTTTGCAACCAAAAGCCTGATGGTAAAGTTCACGCTCTGTTGAAGAACCTAGAAAACTGCTGCCAGGTAGACAGTACTGGAGGACTAGATGAGTCAAAGCTGAGTTAGATGACCAAAATTGATCTTTCGCTTCAACTTTGCCTGGCCAAATGCCTTGAAGTTTAAAAATTAAAGGGCTACAAACACACTGATTTGCATAAAATGTGTTTTTCTGTTTCCATTTTTTTATATAAATTATGTCACTAAAAGGTTTTTATTTTTGTAATCAAAGTATTCGGATGCAAAAATAATACAACCTTCTGATCGACCATAGCATTCTTTCCTTTAGGATGAGTTTTTTTTTCATTTCATTACATCTTACTGGCTTCATAAAACTCATATTGCTTTGGAGACATCAGTAATAATGAAGAATCGGGCTTCATAACAAATCCTTGTTGCACAGTTTTTTTTTTCCGTGAGATATATAAAAATACTTTGCTTTGGGATAAAAAAGAAAGAGTCAGGATCTTTTCGTGATTAAAGAAAAATGTGGTAAAGATTTTTTAAAAGTCGGTTTTCTTTCCAGTATTGAACATCAGTTTGGTTATTGTTGTTCTGTTATTGTTCCAGTCATGTGTGCACCACTTCTTAGAGGCAAAAAGTTGTTTAAATTAGACAGACGTTAATTGCCATATATGAATCCATCACCAACTGCAACATTTTTATCCTGTTTTGTTTTTACTTTATTTTTATATATGTGTTTTTAATTGTAACCCTAGTCTATGACTAATAAAAATAGTCTCTCTCTTTCTCTCTCTCTCTCTCTCACACACACATACAAACACACACACCCCTTAGAAATTATTAGAAATGAATAATCTTTCTCCCTTTTTAAAGCTTTTTTTTGCTGAACATTTTGCCACCATTTCAAAAAGATGGAGGTGTTCTGTCCCTATGCTAGCTTGAGTTATTGTGATTGTGAAATTATCATCCTGCTTTCTAAGTCCAGTTACTGTACTTGGGGTTGTCCATATCTGTTGGATTTCAACTTCAAACATTCCTAGCCAACATGGCTTCTGGGCCTTAGATCTCCATTTATCTTTTTATTTACTTGTTATTTATACAGGTAGTCTTCGACTTACAACAGTTCATTTAGTGACCATTCAAAGTTACAATGGCACTGAAATAAGTGACTTATTTATTTATTTATTTTATTTATTTTTCATAATTTATATGCCGCCCTTCTCCCCACGGGACTCAGGGCGGCTCACAGCATATTAAAATAACACAATACAAACAACACACACAACATTTCCCCTATAAAAGCTGTTTTTCACACTTACAACCGTTGCAGCATCCCCTGATCAAAATTCAGACACTTGACAACTGACTCATATTTATGACAGTTGCAGTGTTCCGGGTTATGACCTTTTGACAAGCAAAGTCATTGGGAAGGTCAAATTCACTTAACAATCATATTACTTAAAAACTGCAGTGATTCACTTAACAACTGTGGCAAGAAAGATTGTAAAATTGGGCAAAATTGGCTTAAATGTTACGCTTAGCAACAAAAAAAATTGGGCTCTATTGTGGTCGTAAGTTAAGGACTACCTGTAGTATGTTTTATATAATGATGACATAAACAATATTATTTATTATATTGTTATTTATATTAGATTTCCTATTTATATTAGATTCCATAACTGTGTGGATTTAAGTATGATCACCCAATGGAAAATGAATAGCTTTCTTACCCCAAGTTAACTTTTGTCTGAAGCTATTCTTGTTTGCTGAAAACTTTTGCTAGCATCTACTTGGTGTATACCAAATATTTCAGTCACCTTCTGTGCCTCTGAAGCTTAGATGCTAGTTTTAGAACAGTTTCGCTGATTCCTAGCCCTGAGTCACTTTCGTTGACATTTGTTGTACATTCTCAGGCTCTGCAATATGCTTCCGATAATCCGCCTGCCAAAACTGAAAACAGGGTTTCAAATGTGATCTCGTTAGTGATTTTTTTAAAAAAAGAGAGCATGCGAAAGGGCTTCTAAACTTTGCAAGTGTTAAAGCTACTGTTCTTGTCGAAATGCCACAAGAAGACGGAGACCTTGTTGCAAAGTGCCTAAGTGTGAGTAACATACTTTTTATGGCATTTCTCGACTTGTTTTGATTAAAGTAGCTCAGATACTTTAAAAAAGAACAGAAATCTTAGACATTAGGCCTGAACAGCTAGATATATTATGAAGCACCCAGCCAAATAGTCCATCCACCGTGCATGCAGTCATGATACAGTGTATTTTTTTAACCCCTTTTATTTTTCTTCTAAGCACTTATTAAAATCATTAAGTTTTCTTAGAGGCACAGAAGCTGTTTTATCTAGCCCAGTGGTTCTCAACCTTTTTAATGCCGCGACCCCCAACCAGTCGTAAGTCGAGGACTAAACCGGTTGTAAGTCGAGGACTAAACCGGTCGTAGGTTGAGGACTAAACCGGTCATAAGTCGAGGACTACCCAACCAGTCGTAAGTTGAGGACTTTCCCTGTCCAGGAGTGCCACGTATGTGTGGTTCCGCCCCCTGCGCCGGCCGAGGCGTAGCTGGCAAGCGGCAGAGACGGAGCAGGCCAACCACCAGCTGGCCCAGCTCAAGGGAGGTAAGGCACCCACCGGAAAAGGGGAAAAAAATGGCGGACAGCCTTGCTTGGCGACCCCCGTGAAATGGTCGATCGACCCCAAATGGGGTCGCGACCCATAGGTTGAGAACCGCTGATCTAGCCTGTAAGAACAGAGCAACTTGGTTAAATGAGTAGTCTGCCTAGATCTGTATTGTCCAGATTGATAGGCAAAAGCTGTCCAAAATTTCAGGAGGAGTCCTTCTCATCCCTTTCCACCAAGAGCTGTGGGCAGTTGTAATTTGGACCATCTGCATGCAGAATGCAAGCTTCTGTCATATAAACTTGATCCTTTCCATTCTGCTTTGAAGCTAAAACCGAAATACTCTTTTCAAAAGATTAAAAAGTAGGAAGATCTCAAAACTATAAATGACATGACTTTTTAATAATAATAATAATAATAATAATAATAATAATAATAATAATAATAATAATAATAATAATAATAATAATAATAATAATAATAATAATAAAGTTGGAGAATTTCTTCAAATACATATTCCTGTTTTTACTACTTGCCATTTTAAAGGGTGTCAGAATATTGGTTTCTATATATATATTATGGCAGGGGTCCTCAACCTTGGCAACTTTAAGACTTGTGGACTTCAACTTCCAGAATTCCTCACCCAGCTTTGCTGGGAGTTGAAGTCCACAAGTCTTAAAGTTGCCATGGTTTAGGATCCTGTATTATGGTTATTGTTTCCTCCCCTCTGTTCTAATCAGCCTTATAAAGTAACCTAAGAAGACCAAGAAACCAATGCCATATAGGTTTATAGCTACTTTAATGGAACATCTAGTGACAGAATCACTCTGAGTGAGCTTACCCCTCCCTCACTTAATTTTCATGTGAATCAGGGATATTCCCCCCCCCAAATTAATTGGTTAAAAGGGACTCAAACTCTGCTTGTCTGACTATTGCCTTGAGAGTGATTTTTCTTCTCTTTCCAGACTACTGACTATGTCCTCTAAAGTTCCTTTCAATTGCCTTCTCTGGAACATAGTAGGATACAGTCCTCAACTAACAACTAACAGTTAATTTTGTGACTGTTCAAAGATACAATGGCTCTGAAAAAAATGCCTTGTGACCGCTTTTCACACAATTGTTGCAGTATCCCTGTGGTCACATGATCAAAATTTGGATGTTTGGCAGTTGACTCATATTTATGATGATGGCAGTGTCTTATGGTCATGTGACCTTCTCAGAAGCAAAGTCAATGGGAAAGGCAGGTTGATTTAACAAACATGTTACTAATTTAACAGCTGCAGTGTTTCACTGAACAACTGTGGCAAGAAAAGTCGTAAAATGGAGCAAAATTCATTTAAAAAATGCCTGACTTAGCAACAGAAATTTTGGGTTCAGCTGTGGTCGTAAGTCAGGGAATACCTGTAGTATGTAAGTTAGATTGGATTTATGTCTCCAAAGTTGAGGGACAACCTGTTGACTCCAAGACCCCTCAACTCACACTACTGGTCTCCCTTGCCAGGATCAGTAGTAATTGAGATTAAGCAGCATCAAGAGAGCTGCACTTTGTTCACTTCTGATTAGTTGATACCCCACCATTCTTAATTTGAGATACTCCAGTTGTAATAATGAGAGATGTTCATAAAGGATTATCCAGAAGGTTCTCACTGGCATATATCAGGATCTCTGCCTTGATGAACCAGTTTGCTTTTCTTCATGCCATCATACTTTACAAGGACTTTACAAAGATATTTCAATCCTATCAATGTAACTGAAAAAGCAAGTGTAGAATAGAGAATAAAATCTAGAACTCAGGGTTAAACTCTTCTTGTATAATGGAGCTTCCAGGATGAGATTGGGTCAGTCATTTTCTCTCAACTCTACTCCATTTCATAGGAATATGAAATTATGCCATCCATTTTTTTTTACTAGTAAGAATCTTTTGACTGTGCAAAATGTGAAAAATGAATATATGAAATAATCCTAAACATTTTACAGAAAGGTTAAAATCATACTGTGTTTGTCATTAAAGCATTATTCAGATGCTCCAAAAGAGAATCTATGAAGAGACAGTGAAAAACTTCATTGGAATTCCATTTCTCTGGCTTCAGCTTCCTATGTTCATCTGGAAAATCCAAATAACTTTATCAGAGTCCTGTTTGTCTGCTGTCAGCCTTCCTATGGCAGCACAGAGCTGTGGTGGCACAGTTGTTAGGATGAAGTATTGCAGGCTAACTCTGCCCACCGCCTGGAGTTTGATCCTGGTGGACTCCAGGTTGATTCAGCCTTCCATCCTTTTGAGGTCAGTAAAATGAGGACCCAGATTGTTGGGGGGAAAATGCTGACTGACTCTGTAAACCACTTAGAGAGGGCTGTGAAGCACTGTGAAGTGGTATATAAGTTCAAGCCAATGGTGGGATTCAGCCAGTTCACACCGGTTCGGCAGAACCAATACCTAATTTTTTGTTGAGTTTGGCGAACTGGTTATGATAAATCTGTGCAAGCCTCCCCTGCGCCTCCCTCTGCCAATCCTGGTATCCCTCTGCCAGCACTCCATTGCTGCCATTGTACTTTCTTGCATACAATTTCTTGCTGACCTGCACTGGCCGGCATCTTCCTTCTCCATTCTGGAAATGGAAGACCCGTTTTCTGCTGCTTTCCTCCTGGCAGAAGGAAGGAGGAAAGGAAGGACGCTTTGTATGGAAGGATGCTAAGCTTTGGAAAACTACTCCAGCTGAAGCTGGGTGGGAAAGGCCAGGCTCCCCTTCCCCGATGGTTCTGCAAAGCCCTTGAGGAGTGCATCTGTTTCCCGCAGGTTTACCCTCGGCACCTTAAAATCCAGAGCAGACATGTTTTCCTCCTGATCAGCTGAATGTCTGCTCTGGATTTTAGGGCAGAAAAGCGAAGGGGGTGGAGACAATTTCAAAGGGCCTCCTGGAGAAAAAGAGCAAAGCTCTTCTGTTTGCCGCCTGAAGCAGGTGCCGAGGCTAAACCTGGGGGAAATGGAACTGCTCCTCAAGGGCTTTGCAGAGCCATGGGAGAAGGGGAGACTGGCCTTCCTGGAGTAGTTTTCCTGGAGTTTAGCGTCCTTCCATATGAAGCGTCTTTCCTTTCCTCCTTCCTTCTATGGGAAGAAAACGGGGCTGCCATTTCCAGAACCGCGAAGGAAGATGCCGGCCAATGCAGGACAGCAAGAAAATGCGGACCAGAAGGGAGGGAGGGAGGGAGGGAGGGAGGAAGGAAGGAAGGAAGGAAGGAAGGAAGGAAGGAAGACTTAAGGACACCCAGGGAGGCAAAAGGAAGCTACCATAAACCACCTTTCTCCCTTTCTCTCTTTCTTGGCTGGGAAGAAGGCAGCCCACATGGGCTGCTGCTTTGTGCAAGCAGGTGCACTGTAGTGGCAACAGAGGGCTGGTGGACAAATACCAGGGCTGGCGGAGGAAGCCTGCAGGAGAGGCTTGCACCCCCCACCCCACCCCGTTATGGTGCAAGCCATGGGAGAGTTGGTGGAAGAGGAGGAGGTGGCAGCTGTGTCGTTGAACTGGCGGGGGGATGTCCCAGGGGAGTGGCCTTGGTGCAGGGGCCCTGAAGTAGGCAGGTGCGGGGCACATGGGGTCGCTCCTCCCCCATCCTAGCTTGTTTTTTACGCGTGCATCTCTTAAAGGGTTCTGTGATTTCAGAGAGAACTGGTTGTTAAATTATTTGAATCCCACCACTGGTTTAAGCGCTATTGCTATGTTCATTGGGAAAATCTGCAGTGAGAACATTAATGCTTTCAAAGGAACCTGACTGCAAGTTTTTGTATCATCAGAGTCCAGATCACATAGAGATCATCAGGTTCTGCCAGAGGGGGCTATAATCCCACTCCAAACGTTCACAATGAGCACACAGGACTGGTGGTATATAAAGGTAGAATCAAAGAAAATCTTCTGAGGTTTATTGTTTGGAATTCTCCAAAGAAGACTAAATGCACACAAGCTAACATTTTCTATAGCAAGGAAACATGATCCAAGTACTAAAATGCTGAAGGGTAAAAGAAAAATAGAGCTACATGATAATTTAGTGGCGTTGTACCACTAACTGCCTTGTTTTTTTTAAAAAAAAAAAATGACCAGAGGACAAATGAGTGTAACCTCATAAAAATTCTATATTTCTCTTTCATGAATAGATCAATCATTACTATTGGCCAGCACAGAAACAAAATCCATAACACATTTTTATTAGTCACCTTAATGTGGCTTCGAATCATTAAAAAGAGGAGAAAAGAACAGATTTCAAAACGTTGGAAAGAGTCCAGTTTTCCTTATACTGATGCTAATTAAGCTGCTGACTAATTTACTTGCTGCTTAGCCACAAAAATAACGAGGCAGAGGAGGGGGGGTTAGAAAAGGTTGTAGCTTTTGCTGCGATGATGCTTATAGTCCTCAAGCTGCACATTTTTTTTTCTATTTCTTTTGCTTTCTCTCATTGCAGGAAAAAAAATGCGAACACAATCCAGCCACATTTTTAAATTCCATTTATTTTAGGTGTAGAAGAGAGGCCACCAAATACTCCATTTTCTTTCTCGTGTCTTTAAAACTAAGTGCTTAGCATTATTTATAGTTTCCCCAATTTTGAGTCCTAAACTCTGAAGTGTGTTTTGTAATTGTTAATATTATAATGACTATTCTGTAAAATTAATATATACAATTAATATACACAAAAGTAATATATAAAATTAATGTATTGGAGCAGGACTGGTTAGAGCCATGCTCAAGTTTATTATCCAGCCATGAAAACTCATGGATATAGTTTAGGCAAGTCACTCTCTCCAACCTACTTCAAGGGCTGCACTTTTGGGGGAAATTGGAGATGTTGAAAAAAAATGGAGGAAAAATGTATTGTGGTGTTGTCCTTATAATTCATCCTTATGTCATTTCCAGTAGAATTTGAAGGGATCTAACTTTTTCCAGGTGGAGGAAATCTAGAAATGCTATGAAGAATGTTGTAACTTTTCATTCTCTTTAGTATTGGTACATCTGAGATATAGTGTCTATGCAGATTCTCAGTCATCCAGGTCATAGTTATCCCTAACGTGCTTTTTCACAAGGCAACTAGACTTTCTGGGTATAAATCCTTCCATTCCCCACCATCCAGTCAGAGCTGAAGAAGCTTCTTGGATGACAAGTGGAATGTCTTCAAAGAAAAACAAGAAAGTCCATTTGCCTCGTGAAAAATCACCATTGGGTCTGAAATAAAGTGACCATAGAAATCATGGGAAATAAGAAATAAGAGTCTAAAGTTGGGGGAAAACTAGCATCAGGAGTAGTAGAGAAAAACTATGAAGTTGTGGTCATGAAGACAGAGAAGAATGAACTTGTAAATGACCTTATGGTATCATCTCAAGCACTAATCAGGTCTAACCTTCTGTGATCGGTTTAGTCAGCTTAGGTGCTTCTATCTAGTCTGGCAATTGAATATAGAAAGCCCTCAGTTTTAAAGAATCTGTGCCAAAGCATATATATTGTTGTTCTGTATTATGATGCAACAAAAGCTGTGATCACATCTATGTAATCATAGAGGTCCATGCAGGATTTTGATTTTTATACAAGGGATTTTTATTTGCTGAATCAGAATGCACAACAATGCATAAAATTGGAATTCAGGACATCAGAAGTTGGATCAAACTATTCTTTTCAATGTTGCAATTGTTCAAAATTTTCATTGGATACACTAAACGAAGAGCAGGGATATATCAAAATCCATCTATTTATTTTTGCTAATTTCAAACACTCAATCTCATGAAAACATACCCTAAATGCTTTCATTTTAAAACCTTTCTTCATTAGTGTTCCGTGAATTTGGGTTGACGTTTAGTTTTGCTTTGTACTTTTGATTCATGAAATCTTCAAACAACATTGCACGATAAGTCCGATTTTAGAACAGTATTGACCTACTGTGATCTAATGTCAGGGTGTTTTGACTTTCATACTCTTTACAGGAACACAATTCCCTGTCATCTCCTCTTATTTTTATTTATTTATGTATTGCTGGAATGCAGTGTTCAAAATGTACAGTGGGGGTGCCATTCAGCTAAATTGGCATGACAGGAAAAAAGAATGTAGTTGTTGGGATTTAACACTGACACATTCTCAATAATGAATTTCTCTGAATTGAGGATAGTCTTTAATTACGCTACTTGGAAATGTTTCATTGCTGTTTCTCTTGTCACTGTTATCCTCCTAATCATGTCTCATTTGAACTGATCACATTACTCATAAAACAGCATTGCAACTATGCTTAGGAATGCTGCCTTTGAATACATGACTTTGCTTCTTTGAAGATGTATTTCATTTCCTCTACGTTTTTTCCAATTTGTAAAGTCTTCCCTTTGCATAAGCCTTCTTTTTCCTGTTTTATTTTTATTTATTTGTATCCCTCCTTTATTATATTTAACATAATTCAACAATCAATAATAATTCAATAACTTAACATAACTGGCACACCTTCGTCCTCCTATTTTCCCCATAACAACAACTCTGTGAGGTGGGTTGGACTGAGAGAGAGTGACTGGCCCAAGGTCACCCAACTGGTTTTCATGGCTAAGGTGGGACTAGAACTCACCGTCTCCCACATTCTATACTGATGGCTTAAACACTAGACCAAACTGGCTCTTGTGTGTGTGTATGTATGTATGTATGTATGTATGTATGTATGTATGTATGTGTATATGTGTGTGTGTGTATACAGGGACATACACACACACACGCGCACACACACAAATGGAAAGCCAGTTTGATCTAGTGTATGAGCCATCAGAGAACGTGGGAGACTGTGAGTTTTAGTCCCACCTTAGCCATGAAAATCAGCTGGGTGATCTTGGGCCAGCCATGCTCTCTCTATACAGGCATATGTATATACTCCTGACAACTGTCTGGACTATATATTTAGTGCAGGGGTTTATTTTAATTTTTGTAATGTTCTCTGAATAGGTCACGTGGACTGTCTTATTTGTGGTCCTGGGTTGAAAAACAAGGAAATATTAATGCAAATGTAAATTCCCATTGTTGCTTATGGTAGCAACTGTCAAAGCATTTCAAGTTTTGTTCTTATAAAACATAGAATTTGAGTTCTGACTGTTGTTCTGTAAGAGGAAGGAAGAAATATAATGTTTCCATGAAAAGTTTTAGATAACATAAATATTATGTTTTCACTATAATCATGTTATGAACTATAGGAATCCTGCATGATGCATGCACTGTTTTGAAGGCTAGTGGTGATACATAAGACCAACTAGTTTGTTTATCAATGTATGGAGTTGAGTTTATGAAATAATTCAGGGGCTAAATGAACTATCATTTTTGTTTTCATCTTGTACCTTCCTCCTGCTCTCTCAGAGAGCACAGCCAACAAGAGATGACATGATAGTAGTCTCCCAATATCTATGGGATGCCACAAAGAAGAGGGAGTCAATCAGTTCTCCAAAGTACTTGAAGGCAGGACAAGAAGCAATAGATAGAAACTTATCAAAGAGAGATCCAGTCTAGAACTAAGGAGAAATTTTCTGATAGTGAGAATAATTAATAAGTGGAATGACTTGCCTTCAGAAGAACAGAGTTGGAAGGGAACATGGAGGTCTTCTAGTGTTCTGTCATTAAGAGATTTTTAAGAAGAGATTGGACAGCCATTTGTCTGACATGGTACAGGGTCTCCTGCTTGAAAAAAGGATTGGACTATGAAACCTCCAAGGTCCTTTCAATTCTGTTATTCTATTAATGCTGGCTGGAATTTCTGGGTTTTATCAGTTAAAAGATCTGGGAAGAGTTAGATTTTTTAGAGGAGGCAAAGAATTGACATCATTCCTTTTTCTTTGGAATACTTTGAAATACAGTACCTAGCTGGTATTCTAATGAACAGAAAGTTTTCCTCCTGAAGACTAATTCAGAAGGAAACAGAGTAGATTGTGTTTCCATCATAATGAATTTTGGTTTCATTTTGCTTATCTGAAAATATATTGCCAATAATTTAGTACAGTGCTGTTTCCTCCCCTCTTTGCATAATATGAGAAAGGTCCCATGTGCATTCAAACATAAGCATGTGGGCCAGGAATAAGTAACATGGGGTCATCCAAACATTTTATGTTTCAGCTTTCATAAAACCCCAAATGTCTATGGAACTTCTATTCCAAAATATTTGCTTGCTTCAGATCCAGAAGTACATGAGGTGGAGCATTACAGAAGGGAAATATCTAAGACTACATTGTTATCATGCCAGTCTTTATTTCAAGTCATGAAATAGGAATCTCTCTTTATTCCATGTTTATTCCAGACCCCAGTGGAATAGACTTTATATTCAGTGGACCAAATTGCCATGCAGATTTACCTCATTCATATAATGACATATTTATACACATATGTAATTTGCCTCATTCGTTAGATGGTGTCTTAATGCAAATAACACATATTGGGTTGATTGATTTACTCTACAATTTACTGGATGTTTGCCAGTAAAAAAAATGCCCCTTGCATTAATTTATTTTTTTCACTGTCATTAGAAGCCTTTCATTTCAATTATGAAGAAATGTAAGAACACTGGCAATTTTTTTAACGCAAAACTGAACCAAATGAAATGTTCAGTCATCCATACTAACTAAATGCAAATGTTACTTCCCTTCTTAGTTTAGAAAAGGCGATGCTATTCTTCCTTACTTTGTAACTGGTAAAAGGCCAAGAATCTGTCAGAAAAAATAAAATAAAATGGCAAACTACTCTAATTCTGTAAAATTGTGGCTGATTATGGAAACTTAAAAGTGTTGTGTGAAGCAAAACTACTGTGGTTTGTAAGTCATGAGCCTTAACTGATTTGTTTAACAACAGTGGAAGAATAGTTCATAAAATCAGACACAACTCACTTAATTGCCTCGCTTAGCGATGGAAATTCTGCTGCCAATTGTGGATGTAAGTCGAGAACTACCTGTATATGGAAAAGTTCTAGTTCTATTCATATGTTTATATATTTTATTTATTAAATTTAATGCTACCCCTGTCACTATTGAGTGACTCTGAGAGGCTTTAGACATCATAAAAACACAAATATAAAAATCACTAAAGCATTGAAAACATTAACAACATTCAGCAGCTTTGAAATAATCAAGCTCTTAAGCCCAGCTTATAAATGCATTTACAAATTTTAATTAAAAAATAACGGAAGTGCACTCAGTGTTTTGGCCCTAGCTTAGCTCTTGTGAAGGCGATGTGGCTTGGGGTTCTAATAGCTTCCGTTAAAACATAGAAGGTATCTGAATAAAGGCGTACTAATTTTTCTGTGAATCCTTTGCATTCCCTGCAAAGCTCTAGAGGAATAATTCTTTAAATACAAATCTCAGAGAAATTTAAACAATAACAACAACAATAATTGTCGATCGGGTTATGCACAAAACAGACGATATCCCAGTGGCACCATTTTGCAAGACAGATGGTTATTAATGATGTGCTTAATGGTTTTATGTCTGCAGTTATTACATAATGCAATTCTTTTTACCCCATAGTGTGTTAATATAGTTTTTGTTATTAAAGGGACACCTCAGCAGATTATATGCCTAATCATAGATAGAGCAGTTAATGCTTCTTTAATCAAATCAGCTTATTGCTGGAGTAGAAAAGGACTGAGCCATCCGTCCTGTACAGGAACTGTTGTTAAAAGATTGAGCAGAAACACTGAAATTCACTCAGTGTTTAAAAGGAGGATTTTTCTTTCTTCTACCAGTTGGTGACTATGAGCATATGCCATCTTAGCTGGATCAGGATAGGAATATGCTGTGCCTCTGGTTTGATTCTTTGTCACTCAAGTCAAGTAGCATCTGCTCTGACCGTTCCCTGGTTTCTAAGGTATTTAGAAAGACAGATTTCATATCACCTGCTTTTTAGTTCTATTAGCTGGAAATACTAGGTTTTATCTTGGATCCTGCTGAAGGCATAACTTATATTATACCACTGAGACACAGCCACTCTCATTCACTGGCAAAAAGTAGTGAAATTAAAAATGGTAGTTAGCCTAACTGGATAATTTCAATGTTAAGGTAATTATTAGGGCCGGGATTTTCAGCATGATGTCTATCAGGAATGACTGTGTGCCTGCTGGCATGTTGCTTAGTGCTTGCTTAGTGTCTACTTAGTGCCGACCAGGCTACAAGCTTAAAATGTGTTCAGATACTCTGTGTTTCCAACAATGCTTCTGTACCACAGGATCTCCACAGCATCATTTAATTGTCCCAGAGTAGAGATATAAAGCTGGACATCACCAGCATATTGATGATACCTAACCCTGAGCTCTTGGATTAACTGGATAAACTGGATCACCCAGCAGTTTAGTGTAAGTGTTTAACAGGAGAGGACAAGAAAGTGAATCATTGGCAGAAAGCAGGGGCTGAGGGTGGGACCTCTCCTCTCTCATCAACACCAACTAAAACTGATCCTAAGAAAGGAAGAGAACAAGTACATCATAGTGTAGCCTACAGCCAACTCCTGAATCCCATGGTCAAGGATATTGAAGGTCCATGAGAATTCAAGAAGAGCGAGGATGGATGCACTACCCCTATTCCACTTCTGCTAGAGATCGCCCAAAGGGTGACCAAAGCTGTTTCAGTCCCATATGAATCCAGACTGAAAGAGGTCCATATAATCCACTTCATTCAGGATCCTTGGAAGCTGTTGTGAGACCACATTCCACACTGCATAAAAATTGTACGGAATACTTGGGTCTAGTAATGGCTTTTTTGAGCAGGGAGAAACCCCACCTCTTTGTTAAGCACATCCTAATTGATTTCTCTACTAGCCAAAAATAGTTGTCTGCATTGCAGTGACTTGAACTGAAGAAAGAAAAATAAAGCTTATTTCCAGTGTTCAAACATTAATATCTTGAAGTGTGCTCCTGAAATAATGAAATGTCAGTACCTTAATTCTGAACTTCATCTATAGCCTTCCAGCATTGATTTGAATTAAGCACTTTCCTCTCTATTTTTCTTGCTTGAAAACATTTGAAACTTTCAGATGACACCAGAATTATGAAATGATACGGAGGCAAAGACAAGTAGAACCAAAATCCTGTTCTTTCAAACCCATGGTCTGTACTCCTAGTCTGTACTGACCTTGAAATTCCCATAAAGAAGTTAAAATTATAGAGAGGAATACTGTTTTTAAATGACACTTTCATTCAAAAGATGAAATTGTTACTTTATTTTAACTTTCCAGGTCTAATACGTTTTGGAACAAGTAATATTTTCTTTTTCCTTCATGTCCATACTATGCTTGGGCCAAAAATAATAACCCAAACTTAATTAATATAGCTCTTCAGTTCTGTGTATGTGTTAGAGTTTAATAACATTATCCAAGAATGAGGTATTTGCAGCCATGTACTTAATGCAGCCATGTTGTTTAAACACAACATAAGGTCATATAATTATGTCTTTGCTCTATGTTAAAATACATGTTTTGGGACAGGACAGAAAAAGAAAATCAAGTTGTGAGACCTTTTCTAAGAATTTGGTCAATGCTTCTTGTACCACCTCTTGGTGTGTGGCCTTACTTAACAAAATCATTATTTTGCCTTCACCTTTTGCATCGGTTTAACCCTTTCAGTCCCTTTTGATATAAACTCTGAAAGATTGCTATAAATGTCAGTTTTCTACCCTGCAAAAAGCATTGTAAAGGTGTCTCTCCTTAGTTTGGGCAAGTTTCTATTGACTATAACTGTTTTTTGAGCAAATAAACACTTACTGAAAATGAGCATGCAGCAACAGATACATGCAGTTATTTTTTAATGGTTATTGATGAAATCCATTTGTGCAGTTTCTTACGCTATTTTCTTTGAATTTAATTCCTTTTCAACAGAGTTGTTTTAAATTTATATCTAGAAAATACAAATGGTGTGTGTGTGTGTGTGTATTTACATTTTAGCTGAGATGTATGCTTTGATTTTTGTGGGGGGGGGAAGTATAGGAAAAAAATGAAAACCAGTCTAGATAGACAGTTCCATCTATCTATCTATTAAATTAATCTGCACCTCTTTTTCTCTTGAGTGATTCCAAACAATATGATACCAGTAGTTCAATGTTTCTCAAACCAATTTCAGATGCTGCTGACAGCTTTGTTTCTGACACTTCATCCTTTGGCGTTCTTAGAATTGTCTCTGGCATAATAGCTGGCCTTTAAAAGAGTCAGAGCACTCCAATACTGTGGTTTATAGGTAATAATTTGTTGCTAGAATCATCACTTTAAGGCAGGGATCTCCAAACTTGGCCCTTTTATGACTTGTGGACTTCAACTCCCAGAATTCCTCAGCCAGGCATGCTGGCTGAGGAGTTCTGGGAGTTGAAGTCCACAAGTCATAAAAGGGCCAAATTTGAAGACTCCTGCTTTAAGATTTAAGAAATCTGGTGCTAGATTTCAGTAGAAGAGAATATCTGTACTTGTACTGACACTTAACTTGTATACTTAGAAGACTGCGTCCATTTTTGGTCACCACATTATAAAAAAGCTGTAGAGACTCTGGAAAGAGTGCAGGGAACAGTGACAAAAATGATTTGAGGGCTGGAGGTTAAAACATATGAAGAACAGTTGCAGGAATTGGGTGTGTTTGCTCAAGTGAAAAGAAGGACTGGGGAGACATGTTAACAGTTTTTGAGGGGCTGCCACAAAAAAGAGGGGGTCAATCTATTCTCCAAAGCACCTGAAGGCAAGACAAGAAGCAATGGATATAAACTAACCAAGGAGAGAAGAGCTAGAACTAGAAATTTCCTAACAGTGAGAACAATTAACCAGTGGAATGGCTTGCCTTCAGAAGTTATGGATGCTCCATCACTGGAGGCTTTTAAGAAGAGACTGGACAGTGACTTGTCTGGAATGGTATAGGGCAGTGGTGGCGAACCTATGGCACGGGTGCCAGAGGCAGCACTCAGAGCCCTCTCTGTGGGCACGCGCATCATCGCCCCAGAACTAGGCCTTCAGGTGGGTTTTATAAAACCTTTTCGCTTTAGGCCTCCGCTGTCATGTGCAAAAAAAAAAAGTTCAATCAGTCAATTTCAACTTCTCACTGGAAAAAAAAGTTCTTGCAAAGTTGGAATTGATTTATTGAACTTTTTAGTCCCACCCAGTCTGCCATTACCACTGCAGCCATGCCCATCCATTTGGCCACGCCCATCCAATGGGCCACATCCATCCAATGGGCCACACCCAGCCAATGGGCCACACCCACCCGGCACTTGACGATGCATAAGTGGGTTTTGGGTTGCAGTTTGGGCACTCAGTCTCTAAAAGGTTCGCCATCACTGGTATAGGGTCACCTGCTTGAGCAGGGGGTTGAAGAGAAAATGAAAAAACACTAACTACTAGATGTAGAGGTACATGATTGTAATAGGGACTGTAATGCAAAAAACGATGTTTGGCCTTTTCTATATCACCATACTATCTACCAGGGTGATAAGTATTGAGACTCTAGAAAGAATGCAGAGAAAAGCAACAAAGATGATTAGGGGACTGGAGGCTAAAACATATAAAGAACAGTTGCTGGAATTGGGTATGTCTAGTTTAATGAAGAGAATGATTAGGTGTGACATGATAGCAGTGTTCCAATATCTCAGGGGTTGCCACAAAGAAGAGGGAGTCAAGCTATTCTCCAAAGCACCTGAAGACAGGACAAGAAGCAACGGATGGAAACTAACCAAAGAGAAAAGCAACCTAGAACTAAGAAGAAATTTCCTGACAGAACAATTAACCAGTGGAATCACTTGCCTCCAGAAGTTGTGAATGCTCCAACACTGGAAGTTTTTAAGAAGAAATTGGACAACCATTTGTCTGAAATTGATAGGGTTTCCTGCATGAGAAGGGGGTTGGACTAGAAGATTTCCGAGGTCTTTTCCAACTCTATTATTCCGTTATTCCGTTATTCTGTGATGGTTTGAACACCTGCCTCATATTTTACTCCCTCTTCCTTATTGTTTTGTTAGTCATCTTATTTAATGAAAACCACCTTCTGTGTACTCTGCCCTCTAAAAAAACAAACAAAGCCTGATTTTCTCTCTGTTTAAGAATAGAATAAAAGGGACTTTGGAGGTCTTCTAGTCCAACCCCCTGCTCAGGCAGGAAACCCTATACCATTTCAGACAAATGGTTGTCCAGTTTCTTCTTAAAAACTTCCAGTGTTGGAGCATTCATAATTTCTGGAGGCAAGTTATTCCACTGATTAATTGTTCTAACTGTCAGGAAATTTCTCCTTAGTTCTAGGTTGCTTCTCTCCTTGATTAGTTTCCATCCGTTGCTTCTTATCCTGCTTTCAGGTGCTTTTGAGAGTAGCTTGACTCCCTCTTCTTTGTGGCAGCCCCTGAGATATTGGAAAACTGCTATTGTGTCACCCCTAGTCCTTTTCCCCCCCATTAAACTAGACATACTCAATTCCAGCAATTGTTCTTTATACTGTATGTTTTAGCCTCCAGTCCCCTCCTCTTTTCTGCTAACAAGAACAAATGGCATTTTTAATATATCATTCTCTGAAGAAACTTGAATACCAGTGACAGACAAGTGATGCCTTTTCCATAATTGGCACAAACAGTTGATCCTAGCAAAGAATAATATGTTTCACTGTAGAAGGAAATGCTATACAAAACTTTATTTTATAATCTCAGCCTACATGGTCCTGGATAGTTATTTTATTCTCTGGTAGTGGAACATTTTGGAATATGGAAATTAGAAAACTCAGCCTCTAGTTAGCTGTAGGAGTTGCAGATTATTTATAAGATTGTTAATTAAATTTGACATTCTTGTTTAGATAAGAACTTGAATACTCTACAAAATTTAACTGGGTCATTCAGCTCTCAGAAAGGAAGTCTATCCTAGCAGAGCATAGATTAGGCTAATAATATGGGAATTCCTTGCCTATAAGGATTTTATTTGAGAAGTAGGCAGTACATGTTATGTGCATCGGTTGGATCCAGAGTTTAGGTTAATTAAAAGGTTTTGCTCCATTTGAAAATCCATTATTTTGGGGCGAATCTCAGCCAGCATGGGTGAAAATGAATGGGAATTCCAAGAAGTTTGGAGGGATGTGAGATTGTTGAGGGATTATGGTAGTGGGAAGTAGTGGTTTTAAGACATTCAATTTCCATATAGGTAGTCCTTGACTGACAACAGTTCGTTTAGTGACTGTTTGAAGTTACAGCGGCTTGGGAAAAAAGTGACTTGTAACTGTTTTTCATGCTTACGGCCATTGCAGCATCCCCATGGTCTTGTGATCAAAATTTAGACCCTTGGCTACTGACTTATATTTATGACAGCTGCAGTATCCCGTGGTCATGTGATCACCTTTTGCAATCTTCTGACAAGCAAAGTCAATGGGGAAGCCAAATTCACTTAACAACTGTGGCAAGAAAGGTCATAAAATGGGGCAAAACTCACTTAACAAATGTTACAACAACAGAAACTTTGGGCTCAATTGTGGTCGTAAGTTGAGGACTACCTGTATTGGGATCCCAATTCACACAGTTATATAGATATGTGTATGCATATGTTCATGTGTATTTCATTCATTCATTCATTCATTCATTCAAGCATTCTCAAGGAAATTAAAAGCAAATCATAGAATGGATTAAGACTTGACTATATTTTGAATGAAAGCTTATTTAAAGACAGTGGATTTCAATGGTTTTGTTTCATGTACGTTAAATCTCAATCATACTGACCTTATTCAAACTCTTTGTTTAGTCCTGATAGATTCCAAAACCTTCAGTTAGTAGTAAAGCACAGTTATTATTTGTGAAAGGTTCCAGATTGTATAAACTAGGAATCTTTTCCATAAGTTGGGAAAGATTCCTGTCCAAAAGCTTAAAGCACTATGACTGATCAGTACTAAGTTTGATGATCCTGTGAAATGCCCTTCTTTGTTATAATACTGCTTTTAACAATGAGTTCCATTTTTCAGGAAAGGTCTTGAAAAATGAAGATTTTTCACCTCAGACACTTAGGAAACATGTAAATGGAAGTAACCAGTTATCTTTTTCATAGCAGGTGTATGGGATGTTGACACAATATACAAAGCCATTGTGGGAAGAATCCATAGAAAGAAATATTTTGGGAAATATTAAAAAGGCAGAATATATTTCTGCAAAGGAATAATGGAGAAGATCTTTAAAAGGCAGAAACTTCTCCTTCCCCCCATCCAGAAAACTCAGCAGAAACCAGCTTTTAGAAATGCAGATGTAATAATCCAGTCAGGAAGGTTGGAGCCAGGAAGCTAGAAGAAACTGATGAGATTAGGAAGACAAAGATCTCTAAAATCTACATACCCCATCCAAATTCTAAAAGACATGACCTTTGGGGACATAATAGGATTAACCCACCAATACCAAAAGGGCACACTCAGGCTCAGGTCAAAGTACATGACACAGAAAATACAAACCCTCAAACAGGGACAGGAAACAAGCTCAAAAGCTCCAGAAGGTATAAAAACCCACCACTCCCAGCAACATATGGTCAGCCTTCCCAGAGCCATCTTTCTGTCTGGCTCTCCTCTTCAATAAACTGCAACCTTCTTTCTAAAGCAGTCTCCATTTTGTTTATTCCTGGCTTGGACTGGACCCTGATGGAGACTTTTCTTTCAACACCATCATTCATGTTTTAGATTCTTCTTGTTCTTTCATAAACTGTGCCTGCTATGTTAAAACAATACACACACACCTATCTCTGTGGCGTGTGTGTGTGTGTGTGTGTGTGTGTATGTATGCAAACTTGGAGTGGAGCAAGCATAGTAAAATAATGCTATTACAGCAAGCAATTAGTTTAATTAGCTCTGATTATGGGTTGGAATTCTCAGGCAAGTGGGAGGAAAAAGTGGTAACTTAGAGAGCTAAATTCACTTGCAAATTTAACTCTCTCTGAAGAGCTGCCACCTGCATTAGGTTAGGTACATCCCAACTCAGTAATAAAGCAAGACATTAGGAAAAGGAAAATTAACAGAGTTGCCCTTAAGACATATAAATTAGCTTTTTAGTACCATGCAGTAGGTGTGTGTGTGTTTCTTTTAAATAAGCTTGCCAAATTCCCATTGTATAGTTGATCTTGTCACACACTGTATACTTAATATGCACAAGATCACATCTATGTATAAATGAATAGGATAGCCCGATCAAGAAACTACCAACTCAGATAAACAAACTAACTGTTAACTACAGCCTAATCAAGGAACCACTAAGAACATTTCCACCAACATTGACAGGGAAGCCACTTGCATATAAATAAAATAGAAAATCCCAATTCCCTTCTAGCACTGATGATGTAACTTACGTAGTTGGGTAATGAAACATCTACAAGAAAACAACCAAGTTTAGAGAGCACCAAGGCCCCCATAGAATATGATATGGTTTGAAAGATCAGAAATAGTGCACACACACACAAACACACACACACACACACACAGAGATTTTTAAAATAGAGGGGCGGAACAAAATAAAACAGCTTCATTTGAACTCAATTTTGGGTAACTTCATGAGCATTTCAATATTATTTACTTTGCATGAAAATATTTTGTCATTATTTCTTCATGAATGCCAATTTCCTTTTGTGGAAAGAGCCTTCTATTTTTACATTTCTTCTTAACTTTGTTTAAAAATTTATTTCTATGCATTGACTTCACTTATTGTCACCTTTATTGAAAAAGCCTAAAAGTCTAGTATTCTAAATGTAGCAATGCACTGCACATGTCTTCTTGTTGGGTAGATGTGCACTACAAAATGTTTGCTTGTCAGGTAACCCCTAATTTAGAGATCCTAGCTTATGTAGAATAGAAGCAGCACATTTGGGATAAAATTAGGCTTTGGTTATACTTGTGACATGAACACTTACATGTTTCTTTACTATTCTTTATTTTTATGAGGAACTATTCCATGGACCATGGATACAACTAAGGCTGGTAATCTAGTCTAATCTATTCTTTCTAAAAAAACATTATGATATAGTTTCATTTCAGCAAAGTCGTAATGTGCAGTGAAGTTTAAACTTCATGGAATTATTTGGTGTTGACAATGGCATATGGAAGATTGTGCTTTGTAATGTAAAGAACATAAGTTAATTAATGAAGTGACAAAGGAAGGGAGGGAGGAAGGAAGGAAGGAAGGGAGGGAGAGAGGAAGGAAGGAAGGAAGGAAGGAAGGAAGGAAGGAAGGAATGTCATATAACTATGAAATTAAGAGAAAAGGGTCTAAACACATCTGATCGAATGTGGTTTTATGTATTATGGCAGAGGCCCCCAACCTTTCCAGATTGGCGGTCTGGAGGGAAAGGGATGAGCGGACAAATTTATGCATGCGCACACGCAATCTGGGCCACTAGTGCACGTGTGCATGCACAAACGGGGCTGCTAGCACACATGTGCATGCGCAAATGGGGTCGCTAGCAAGCACTGGCCAGCTATTCCCATGGCCCGGTGGCCAAGAGGCCACAGACTGGTAGTGGGCCATGGCCCAGAGGTTGGGGACCCCTGTATTATGAAATGGAATTGATGAGTACATATAGAAAATCTTAGTTTAATGAAAAAGCAAAACAAATATATGCCAAAGGTATAACGTTGTGATACTAATATTATTATGGTGGTATATGAAACTAAGAATTGATAGGTTGGTAATAGTTGCATATTACAATTCATGGTAATGATAACAAAAGAACCAGGAAAGAGTTTTGAGAAGAAATGTATAATATTCCAATAATTGCAGTCCAAAGAAAAAAAGTTGCTTCGTTAAGTTACTTGAAAGGATAGGTGAGAAAGAGATGAAAGAGAAAGTGAGAGACCAAAGAATTATATATGTATGTATGTAGGTATGTATGTATGTATGTATGTATGTATATATGTAGAAAGTTTATATGCATTGAATTTTTAAAAAAAATATCAGTCAAGTTGTTTAAACATATCTGTCCAGGCATATACATGGCAAATTTATGTACGTATTTAAAAGTGACTGTTTTGGATGAAAGATTAAAATAATTAGTGAAGGATATAAGGATAACAAGAGATCCTGAATGTGAGATAGACATAATGTCAAGAGGAGACATCAATCCAAAACAGGGCAATCGTGGGATAAACCTATGCCATTTAAATAAGTATCTCCTAACCCACTTTACATTTCCAGTGTAATCAGCTAATGCTTTTTAAGACATTCTCTGGAGTGTCCAAAAACATAAAGAAAAAAAAAATCTTGGGTTGAATTAATTTAATCTTACATCAAAAGAAATATGTTTAATGGTCTTTAAAACTGTAACCATTAATTTGTTAATATGGAATGTTTTAACTCATTATTCAGAGTTCTTGTAACTATCTAATAACCACTTTACAGTGTTCTTTAATTGTTTATAAAGAATACTGCTGCCTTACATATAATCATAATCATATACATATAATCAAAACAGATGGAAATGTTGACAGTACTTTGGGAGACATAGATGCTGTAATGGAATAAATTGTGTAACCAAAAGATGTTTTAATATACTGACATTCTGCAGTCATACAAAATTAAACTTGATGTTGTAGTAATTCAGGTAATTTAAAAACTTGATTAGCAATAAGTTGAGTGTTAATACATCTAATAATCCATAACTTCCAAACAAGAATTTACCTGCAGTTTCCAAATAGGTGTTATATGTCGATTTTATGCATAGATTATAATTTATGTCCCATTTGAACAACTTGCAACCATATATTGTATTTAGAAAAAGAAATAGAGCTAAATCATGCCATGTTATCAGAGGGATCACACAATAGCAGTCTAATAATCCTTAAAAAAAACCAACTTGATTGCTTACAACAAAAAACTAGAAGTGGCTCCAAAGATAAAACTAAAAGGAAAGATAGAATCTTGAGTTTCCTGAAATATTGTGTTAGAAGAATTATTTGTAAGAATCCTGTCTGAGGGATTTAGAATCCATATATTACTCCAATTAATGAACAAAAAAGGGGAAAGATGAAGACTATGGCTCCTGGAATACTTTCTGAACCATTAAACATAACTCTGCTCTAGATCTCATGCTGGGAAAGAAGCAGGTGGAAGAATTACAATGAAGAAGTGAGAAAAATTTTTAACTGGTGTCCATCTGGTTCTTTCCTAGAGATGCATTTGGGAATTTTTTAAATGATTTTTGTTTTGGAAGGTTCTCTCCCGAAACAAAATTCATCCCTATTGTGCTTTGCTTTCAGAGAATTATCTTGCTGAAGGGTAAAGTCCTAAGGCCCTTTCTGTGATTTCTTTCCAAAATCCTACTGAGTTGGCCAAGTCTTTGTTCAAAAATTCCCACAGTACATATCAAAGGACATTTCTATATATAATCTGTACTATGTGTTTCAATTTTACTGAATGTATATCTAGATTATCTATCTGGTGCCCATGCCAACTTTTATGAAGCCAGATGGATAATCAAATAAAACATCCTGCAGTCGCTGCTGATAGGTTAGCGTCTACTTTTAACAAGGAAATGGGACACAAATCAGCAGACTTTGAACCAGTCTTCAAAATCAATAATGGAAACCTCACATTTGAGAAAACCTTGTTGAATAAGCATCATTTTCCATTTCTCCTACTATTAAGGACACACATGCCCCCTCAATCTATCGCTCAGAAGGATTGCCATCTGCACCAGGGCTTTTCATGTCCAGATAGACTGAGTGGCATCTTTTTTTTCAAGAGTTAAAGGATAAACACACAACACAAATAATAGCTTGATATTATGTACTATTTGAAAAAGGTATATTTTATCAAACTGGATTAATTTCTTCATCAATTGTTTTTGAGTCGTTATTATAGAAATGAGAAATTATATTTGTGTGTGTGGGGAATGTGTATGTTATATACATAAACACAGACATACTGTATATGATATACCAAGCTGGTGCAGGATGGGATAGGAGATATTTTACAATTTTACAATTTCTTGGAGCCTTTCGTTCTGCAGTAGATTGATTTGCCTGCTAACAATTCTTTTGCTCTCTCTTCAAACTCATTTTGGACCTGTTTTTTTTTTTTTAAAAAAAAAGATGGACCTCATTAATTTAAATATGAACTTGAATAAATGAGATAACTTTTCCAAATAAACCATGACCATATATAACAATAGAACATACATTAAATTCATGTATTTGGTTAACTAAGGATAAATATATTAAAATATGAACAAGATAATTATATAAAATTGGTAAATAAAATAAATAAAATTATATTTATTTATGTTTGATATGGAATTGAAAGAATATATTTTCATGTTGTGAAGAGCTTAAAGACTGCCATGTATCTGCCAGGTTAACCTTCATTTTATAATCTTCTTATAATTTCTATGCATAAGAATTTAATCTAGGTGGAACAGCATGGTAGCTTAATGAAGGGCCTAAACCATTTTGCCTGACCATAATCATATAATCCTGACCAAAGTAAATACTTGTTCAAAACACCTCAATAGACATTAATAGGCTCATAATTAATAAGATACATTTATTAAAATGACTTTTTTTTTAAAAAAAATATTCTCTCTTATTTCATGATCCATGGTAAATTTTGAATAGTTGTTCTGTTCTAATAGTTGGCTAGAGAGAAGCATCCTGAAGATGGGCTCCAGCATGAGTCCAAAAGCTCGGAAGACAAAACTCCCGGTCTCGGTGACCGACCCAGATTGAATCCTGCAACATTATCCTGGGACACGTATATTTCCCTTCATTCATGAATAGTTGTTAATCAAAATGGCTAAACCCTAAGAGATGTTTTTATTTCCACTACTATATACTTAATAGGCCTATCTCTTATTGCAGCTCTTTCTCTTGTGGATGGAATGGAATTTCCTATTTTTTTCAAAAGGAAACTTGATATTTTAAACCGCCCAATTTAATAAGTATCTGTCTGAGAAGAACATCAAAGTCGCCCTTTTACATTCTACAGATCTAAGAAAGACATCTTACTGAACTGAAAAATGAAAAATGTACTATATTTTTGTAGGTCAAAGACAAAAGGAAAAAGTGGAAAATGAATGCAGGAATGCAGGAATGCAGGAATGCAGGAAAACAAAAGGAATGCAGGAAAATGTATTTTAGTGGTTTGTATGGGAGAGATTCTAATGTGTGGTAAAACTGAAATATATTTTAAATGATATAGGCCAAGAAAAAATGAAGAAAATAAAGTCATAATTACTGTAATGTTGAGTATAGTAAGGCTGCAGGTAGAAATGTAAATATAGAAAAAATATTATGGTACGGTATGAAATATGTTATGGGTTCAGTGTAGGAGGTGATCTTGTAAAAACAACTTAAATTAAAATATTAAGCAAAACACAAAAACACGTAATTTCATTTTATAGATAAAATTACAGAATAAACTAACACTAAACTAAACTAAAATGACATAACTTTTAAAAAGAAGTTTTGACATAATTAATTGCTAGAAATAACTCAAAATCTCTATCTGGTATAAAAGTGGCTACAGTAGTGTTCCATCTGTGAATGATCTTCACAGAGTTTTTAAACATGACTGTGAGAACTGTCTCTAACCCTGATGATTGAAGGAAACATATTTTTATTTTTATTCCCTTTGGCCAAGGGAAAAACTGCAGGGAATTGGTTTATTCAGTATGCCTGGGAAGCTGTTTGACAGTATTCTGCTTGAAAAGGTACAGGAAATGTGGAATGGAATAGAATAGAATAGAATAGAATAGAATAGAATAGAATTTGGCACGGCATGGCATGGAATACATCAACATGCTCTTAAACCAACATAGACAATGAATTACACTTGGGAAGTTTAGTTCAGCTTCATGCAGATGAGAGAGTATAAATATGGATTTTTTCTCTTTCCTCAAGAAGTCATTGAAAAATGTACAATACGAGAAAGAAAATGTATTGTGCATTTGTTGACTTAAAATGTATGAGAAAATGTATTGTGTATTTGTTGACTTAAAATGCACGATAAAATGAATAACTTATGATTCTGAAATGTTTTCTACAAATATGTAGCTGAAGATCAATTGCCGAATGTCAATAAAACCAGTGTATGATGGAAGCAAAGTGCATGTTACAATAATGTTCACTGAACTGTTCAGCTTTGAACAAAGAATAAAGGAAGGATATTCGATGCCCAATTTTTGATGACTTATTTTATGTATTTATAGATGAGTGTGTGAAGAATGCTTGCAATGATGTTTGAGCTGCGTGGTTGAGGACAATAATGTATGTGTATCTTTATGTATGCATAGCCGTGTTGTTGGCCAAGAACCTAAATAACCCAAAGCAAATGTTAATCAGATGTACAAAGCAGCAAGCAATATGGATTTGAAAATTAATGTACCAAACACCAAAGTATTTGTGTTTGACAAGGAAAATAAGAGTACATTGCTTGCAGGTTGTATATAAATGGTGAATTAGAGTAAATAGATGACTTTTTGTATTTGGGTACACTATTAACTAAAGGGGAAATGGATAAATAAATATTTAAACGGTGCTGATGAAAAGTAGTGGTTAGTATGCCATCTATTGTGAGGTATCCATGTTTGTTAAACCGAGTAAAATGGATGCAAATGAACATATGCTTTTGATTATTTTGTAATAAGTAAAACTTAAGGCCATCAGCAGAAATAGTAACTAAAGTAAGTTTGATGTGGTATGAAGCTCCCTAGCACTCTCATGAGAGAGTATTAACAACCAGATGACTGTAAGGAATATAAATCCTTCCTTTCTCCAATATTCAGTCAGAACTGAAGAAGCTTCTTAAATAAGAAGCAAAACTCTTCAAGGAAAAAACAAGAAAGTCCAGTTGCCTTTTGAAAAAGCACCTTTGGGACAACCATGTCCTGGATGACTAAGAATCTCCATAGATATGTTTCTCCTTACCTCCTACCCTCAATTTCTTTTGCTTCCTACTTCTTTTTTGTCTTACTCTCGTTGCTTACTCTGCAAAGGTAGAGTGTCATGGATATTGCCAAAGAAATTTCAAAAGACATTGAGGAAGAGGTATAAGAACCGAATCTGCTTACCTTGGGGAACTATCCAGGAAATCAGAAATCATATCTGGCATATATTAATGCTATTCACAACTTCCAATCAATTGGCCATACTAAAATGTACTACTCATTTACTAGAAAACTTTTTTAAAAATTACAAGCTTGTATAATAAATCTTGCAATTTAATGAATAAAAATATGAGGTCTTTGGATGGGATTTACATACCTGTACTTTGTATCAGAGAAACATATGGCAGTTTAGATTTTTTTTTAACCCTGGTAATCCTTGTTTTATGACACAATTGAAGCCAAAATTTCTGTTGCTAAGTGAGACGGTTATTAAATGGGTTTTGTCCCAGGAAAGCAGATTCGGTTCTTATACCTTTTGAAATTTCTTTAGCAATATCCATGACACTCTATCTTTGCCACAGTTATTGAGTGAATTACTGTTAAGTTAGTAACATAAGTGAATCTGTCTTCCCCATTGACTTTGCTTGTCAGAAGGCTACAAAAAGTGATCACATGACCTGGAACACTGCAACCGTGATAAATATGAGTCAGCTCCCAAGCCTCTGAATTTTGATCATGTGACCATGGGGATGCTGCAATGGTCATAAGCAGTGCTATTTTTGAAGGGAAAAAAAAGTGCCGGAACTCACACACAGCTCCGGCTCCAGTCAAAAGCCCTTTATGGAGTGGGGGGGGAGAAGAAGCTGCTTTAGGGAGCGATTTTGCGGCCCCCCAGCAGCCCGATCCAGGCTCCGGAGGCCTTTTCCAAGCCTCCGGAGCGTGGATCCATGGCCGCGGAGCGATTTTGCAGCTCCCCAGTGGCCCGATCTGGGCTCCAGAGGCCTGAAAAACACCTCCGGAGCCCAGATTGGGCCGCTGGGGGAGCTGCAAAATTGCTTCGCAGCCATGGATCTGGGCTCCGGAGGTTTGGAAAAGGCCTCCAGAGCCCGGATCGCCCGGGGGGGGCACAAAATAGCTCTGCAGCTATAGATCTGGGCGGCAGAGGCCTTTTCCAGGCCTCCACAGCCTGGATTGGGCTGCTGAGGTCCGCAAAATCGCTCTGCAGGCATACCTGGCCTTGCACTGGCAGTTTAGAAGGAACCGGTTCTTCGGTTCAAACAAAGATGCCGGAAGGCCATTCCATGCATTCTATGACAAAAAAAGCCTGATCGTAAATGTGAAAAATGGTCATAAGTCACTTTTTCAGTGCTGCTGTAAGTTCGAAGGGTCACTAAATGAACTGTTGTAAGTCAAAGATTCCCTGTGTTTGTTTGGCCAATGAAAAGTTGCTTGAAACACTCTAGTTTTTTTATTGCTTTTATTGTTCTAATTTGGCACCATTGGAATATTACTTTTCTCTCTTTATTTGACGAGTGTTCCCCACCACAGCTTGTAATAAGCATTCAAGGCATCTTGCAGAAATGAACCCAAAAAAGCTTTTGACTGAATTTCTTGGTTTCCAGTTAGGTTTGTGGATCAGATTTATTGTAAATTTTAACTTCCTTTTTATATGAGGTACAGGAACTGGAAATGTAAGCAGAATAATTAAAACAGCTCTTGCCTCTGCCTGTATCTGGTGTTCCAATCAGAGTTTATGGTCTTTTAACGTTTTTCCCCCTATGGTTATGCTTTAATCCCTTTAAATGAATAAATGTTATCTGCTTTGCTGTCTCATTAACTAGAGAAGAATTACATGCTCCGCAATAATTAAGCACCAATCATATTGTCATGTCAGTGCCTTGATCACATGCCTTAGACATTCACATGTCTTCCTGCAGGCACATTATCTCATTCTGAAAAGATACAATATGATGTATTTTCCTCTTTAAAGCTGACTACTTTAAACCTGGTAGGTCTCTGAGGAGCAGAGTGAAAGGCTGAGTTATATTTTTAGTAGAAAATAAGACCAAGGAGCCGATTTAAATTAAATGGATACAGAGTTCACACGGAGCTTCCCCTATTTCACATACAGCAGTTTTCTTGTTTCTGCAACCCAGCCATTAATTGTTCCTATGAGATGCCATAATTCCTTTTGCTCCTTGCATTGCACTCCTGGGTCACTGACCTGTGGTCCATTTTCCCATTAGTACTAATAAGTATCATGAGATAGTTGTGGCAGGAGTCAGATATAAGATGGCTTTGCAACTTGATCAATGTCATAGAAATCAAGGGACTTTGTTTTACAAATGGTTTAGTTCATATGCTAAGCAGACTATGAGATATTATTTACAGTGAAAACACCACCACCACAAGTCATGACACTAGCTACATTTGTCGGATAGTTAGGTAGTTATAATTCAGTGTCTCAGTGTACATATTGTTTTTTGAGATGGTTGAGTTTAATTATGGCTTGATATTATGCTAAATGAGAATATACACTTGACAAACCTCAGTGGTTGCATTAAGCTAAAACCAAATCACAACAGAGTAAACTGTTAAATAAGCAATTGTATTTTAGACCAGGGATCCCCAACCCCTGGGCTGCAACCCAGTATTTGTCCATAGCCTGTTAGGAACTGGGCCACGCAAGCGGCAAGTGAATGAAGCTTGATCTGCGCATGCGCAGGATCTAGGTTGCGGGCAAAACCATTCCTCCCATGCCTGGCCCATAGAAGATTTTTTTTCCCCCGAAACTGGTCCTTGGTGCCAGGAAGGTTGGAAACTGCTCTTTTAGACAATTGTATTGTACGCAGCCAACATTTATTTGTCCTTTAAAAAAACCACAAATTGAGTCAAGTAAACCATGGTTCTGTTTATGATGTTGAAACTTGTCAATATAATGTTTGCATGGCCCAGTTCCTAACAGGCTGGATTACTACAGTGTGTGAATTACATCAGTGGATAAACACATAATATGCATCTGGATATGCCAGCATTAATCCCTCTATTCAGTTCCCAGGGCATTGGATAAAAATCCCCAGCCCTAAACCTTCTTTGGTTACACTACATTGGCTGTGCTTGCTTAAATACAGCTTATTATTAATCATGATTAAAGTAAATCATCCTGTGGCAAATAATAACAGGCTTAAGGGTGCCATCACTATCCTTTGGAATCAGAACTTTGTAATTGATGGATACTGGTATTCCCTTCAATTTTGGTCGGACAAACATCAACAACAAACTGAGTGGTGTCCACAGCAACATTGGACCCATAGGATGGAGGGAAAATAATATTTCCTTCTTTCTCCTCTTTCCAATCTCTACATGTTTGGAGGTTAAAAACCAAAAATGAAACCAGAAAGATACTAACCAACTAATCACGTAACAGTGAGGACTATTAACTAGTGGAACAACTTGACTTCAGAAGTTGTAAGTGTTTCATCACTGGAGGTTTTTAAGAAAAGACTGGACAACCACCTATCTGAAATGTATAGGGTCTCCTGCTTGAGCAGGGGGTTGGACTAGAAGACCTCCAAGGTCCTTTCCAACTCTATTCTGATTGATTCTGATCATTAGTCCAGATTCAGGCACTACGCTGAGACATATGTATTGATCTAAAAGATATTTTCTGTCATTTGCAATTAAAGAATCACTAATCTGCACAAAAAGCCATTTTTATCCACCCTTGAAGATGGAATGTTTCTCTATTTGTTTTATTATTAGTTTGAGATGAGTTGGGCTGAAGGGCACAGAAAGAAGGGAAGTGGATATAATAGTTGAAGGTGAGAACAGACTGAATCTGCCTTTCAGAATGCCGTTTGATGCCTTTAACAGCTGTGAAGTAGATATGAATTCAACAAGTACAGCCTTTCTTAACATGACAATGCAATAAAAGGGGGAAATTCATTCCCTGGGTTCTTGTCAGTTACGCATCAGTCAAAAATTGCTGCTTTAGTTTCCATTTAGAAGGAGAATCACATTTTTATAGTTCAAATGTATAAAACTTAATACCTCCCTTATACCACGATTTATCTGGTGCCTCCACTGGTGTGTGGGGTCAGAACAGTTGCCATTTAAAAATGCACTTCTATGTTTAGTTTTGCACTTCTGTGTTTCAGTTGTAGCAGCAGTAGTAGTTATTATTATTTTTTTGACACAGTGAGAACCTTGGCATTGTCCTACAGCAGGGATCTGCAACCTTGACAACTTTAAGACTTGTGGACTTCAGTTCCCAGAATTCTTCATCCAGCTATGCTCGCTGAGAAATTCTGAGAGCTGAAGTCCACAAGTCTTAAAGTTGTCAAGGTTGCAGACCCCTGTCCTACAGCATTGTCCATTTGTTCATAGTTAGCATGATGTTGTTTGAAATGTGCAAAGAATTTTAGTTTTTGATGCAAATGATTTGAGTAAACCATAACTGAAAAAGTGAGGGAAGAAAGGCCATCATCTTTACTATTGAAGATGTTCTTTGGGGTATGTAATATGAATTTGATGATCACTATCTCCATCTCTAACAGCATGATTTATTGCAAGGTTATGGTAGTCAGGTGAAGATTTGTGGAATTAAATATGGACTCTATTTCTCTCCCCAGCAATACTGAATTGTGAAACTGGGTCTGCATCTGAAATGAACATGGAAAGAGATATTAACACTTTGCCTCAGGCAACAAACATTTTTGAAGGAAAAATCCTACAAGTGCATTTGGGCATATTTCTGTCTTCTCTTCCACTGACAGTACTTTCTGATTTTCTATGTGTGTTTTTTTTTTACACTGCCAATTTCTAATCAGTTTACTTCTTTGCAGTCATGTGAAAAAAAATGATGAAAACAGAATATTTGATGCATAAATGTTTCAATGTTTCTTTGGACTGCTGTGCGCCTCTTGACTATCCATGTTCTGGTGACTCTTCATCTCTCCCTTCTGATTTTTCTTTTTTGTCCTTAGCTTCTTTCAGTTGTCATTTTATGCATGAGATTTGTATTCTTTTCTTTTTAACTTGGTGCTTGGCTGCTTTTTTAAAAACTGAATGATTCCACTGTATATCATCAGGGAGAAACGTGCCCCTGTGATGCATGCAGGTGACAGAACTACTGTGTTAGCACGAAGAAAGAGTAAAAGAAATGTGATGCTGAATTTCAGTTGTTTTGGTGTGTGCTTTCAAATTATAAAATGATGTGGTATATCAAAATAATGTCTTTCATGGCCTTTGACTTTCCTTCTGGAGCAATTAGAAAGAAAACCACAGTACACAGATTGCTTGAGGAAACCGGTAGCCATTTTCATTTGCAAAGTGTGATTAATCTTGCACTGGTAAATGGTATTTTTTGTCTCCTGACACCAAATGTTTTTAAGTCTTAATTCCTTTATTCTTATGAATCAGTTTGCAGTGCCTTGACCTACTAAGACGGTAATGAATATTGTGAAAGAAACCCTTCCAGTGTTTGGTTTTTAAACCCTATTTTGGTATCTTTCATTTTTAACAAGAATATCAGCAGGTATTCTAAAGTTCAAAGGGATTTTTATTTTCAGAACTGCATTTAAATTATATACACCAGGATGAAAAAAAAAATCAAGTCCTTACTTAGCATTGGAAATTGTTAATTACTGTGGCTGGATTTATGAAATTCAATTTGAATGTATTACAATGTTTCTTTTAAAACAAATTCCTTTTTTAAAAAAAAACCCCTTTATCTTGCCTTTTCAATTTGGAATCTCTATAATGCAGACCAAAAGCTAAACGGATGTTCCCTGAAATTTATTTGTTTCAGTGCTCATAAATAAATTTGTCAATTAAGCAGATGAAAACATTCCTTGGCTGTTATTTTGTATATAATGGGTTTTTAAATTTTTTTCAATTAAAAATATTCATGTTCAATTTTAATATAATTTCTGGACTGCATGTTCGCTTTTTACATAGAAGTTGATTAAAAAGCATCTCAATATACACATTGAGAGATATTTCACTGGAAAACACATTTTCAATATAATTACTCATCTCCCTCCCGGAGAGTTTTTCTTGAAACATCTTTGGAAGTTTAATATTGATTTTTTTTTTCTTCAATCTTGTATATTCTTGAATTGTCTTTTTCTTCCATTTTATCCATTCTCAATCCTAGGTCCCCTAACAAAGAAACAGACAGATGATTTAGGTGCTAACGAAGGTGCAGAAGATGAAGGTATATTTTTTTTCCCCTGCCAAACTGATTTGCATGACAAGGACCCTCTTTGAAAAACTTTTTTGTCCCTTTTTTTTTCTTCTTGTCTTCTTTTGAAGATGTGTTTTTTTTATTCCCATTTTTGATGTGTTTTGTCTTCTTGCTTGTTGTTGCATATTTTATTTTTTTTAAAGAAAGAATGTTGTTAAGTTCTTTAAATAACAGTGGTTTTTTTTTTTTAAAAAGAAAGAAAGAAAGGAGGGCATTTTGTTTTTCTTTCCTTGGGACCAACTTTTAGTGTGTTGCATCCTGACTGAATTTTGTCCATGATAACTAACACACTCCAGAAATACAGTCTGTAAACTTTCTTGCATGTTTTCTAACCTCTGTTTCGATCAATTTCACTCAATATCAAGACGATGTGTTTTGTTTCTTTTTGTCACCCACTTATTTCCATTTTTAAAGAAATGTGTTTGAAAGTGTGATAAATGCTGTTATAAAAATGTTTCCCAAGCAACCATTCAGTTCACATGTCAGTATCCTCAATGCAGTTTTACTGTTGTAGAAAGGGAGAATGAGGGGAAAAGTGAGATCCTTATACAGAACACTTTCTTCTAAATGGAGAACAGTTACACGAAATCTTAGACATCTGTCTGTCTATCTGTATCCTGCCTTTATTATTTTTACAAATAACTCGGGTGGCAAACATACCCAACACACCTTCCCCCTCTTCCTGTTTTCTCCATGACAACAACTCTGTGAGGTCAATTGATCTGAGAGAGTGACTGGCCCAAGGTCGCCCAGCTGGCTTTCATGGCTAAGGCAGGACTTGAACTCATGGTTTCTAGCTTTCTAGACTGGTTCCTTAACCACTAGACCAGTGGTTCTCAACCTTTTTAATGCCGCGACCCCAACCGATCGTAAGTCAAGGACTAAACCGGTCGTAAGTCGAGGACTAAACCGGTCGTAAGTCGAGGACTACCCAACCGGTCGTAAGTCGAGGACTTTCCCTGCCCAGGAGCGCCGCACATGCGTGGTTCCGCCCCCTGCGCCGGCTGAGGCGTAGCTGGCAAGCGGCAGAGATGGAGCAGGCCGACCACCAGCTGGCCCAGCCCAAGGGAGGTAAGGCACCCACCGGAAAAGGGAAAAAAAATGGCGGACAAAAAAATGGCGGACAAAAAAAATGGCGGACAGCCTTGCTTGGCGACCCCCGTGAAATGGTCGATTGACCCCAAATGGGGTCCCGACCCACAGGTTGAGAACCACTGCACTAGACCAAACTGATATAAAGATTATTCTGAAGGAAAGGTGACTAAATGGCCAAAACTACTGAGTTTTCTTGACAAAAGCATGGAAGTGGTTTCCTTTGACTTCTTCTGGAATGTTCCAGTCTACTATTCATTCTTCAACTATCCAGACCGGACCTGGTGAGTTTCCAAGTCTAGACAAGATGAATAAGGTCCTGTTACTACACTGAGACTATGGGAACGATAGAGCTAATCAACTGTTAAGATAAATAAATGATTGATTTGGTTTCATTTGAAAACTCTCCCGAGACATTTTACTTTTACTAGTATCTTTGTATTACACCTCTTTATCCCCTCCCTTTCTGGGGTCCTGGAACAGACCAGCTGTGTGTTTCTTCTGTGATACTCAAAACTATTCAATTATGTGTTCTCTGTGTGTGTGTTTGTGTGTGAATGTGTGTGTCGTTTCTATGTCATTTTGAATTGAATAAAATATCAAGAAAAAATGCTTAACTGAGATTCCGTAATATATTCTGCTACCTAGAATATATTTTGCTACCTAAATATTGTCTTCCCTTTAAAGAATAATCTTGCTCTCTTAATTTGAAAAACCTGGCTTTGCCCTGCTTTGAGAGCCCCCCCAATGCACCCCCAAATTCCACTGGATCATTAATTCAAATGTTGACCAAACAAGCTAAATTATTTATTACTTTAAATAAAAAGAATAAACTGAAAATTAACTGAGGGGTCAAAGGCAGAGAGATAATTAGAAAAGTGAGTTAATTTTCCCACCAGGGAAAATGGGACTTAATTCATCTTAGCCTTCTCTCATTCGGGTCAAACTGTTATATGTTCACTCCAAGCTTCTATCTCTAAGTCTGACACTCTTTAAGAGGTCATAAGTTTTTCAGGAATCTTCCATTCAAACCACATGCTTAAATCATTGGCATTCTAGGTTTTGATACTTAATTCTTAGCCTGTACAAAAGCTTTATGGTAGTTCTTTTCTGATGTTAGAGAAAGAAATCTGTACTTTTTGCAGTGTTCCCAAGATGCACATACAGAAGTAGAACAAAGGTTGGACTCTCAGTGATTTGGAATTATTCAGGTATATGTAGATGCCTAACCTTTCCTATAATCATTAATTGATGGGTGATGAGAAAGTTAAGTAACCATTCTGACATTATAGACAAACAAACAAACAAACAAAAAACAGCATTTTCAACTAGATGCCCTCCCATCATACAAATTTGTTTAAAGCACCTTACAGAAGTCCTTACAAGTCCTCATTTCATGACTGCCTTGATTAGCAATCCTTTGTAATTAAACAGTGATGAAAAAGTCACTTTACAAGCAATCCTCACATTTACAACCTTTCCAGGTTCTGCAAAACAAAGGAATGTTGAAGTAAGGTCATAACACAGTAACAGTTTCACTGAGTAGCCAATCTCAATTGTAGTTGCTAGAAGAGAACTAACTATATTGGTTAACCAGCACCACATGCATTATGGAATCTAAGTCCCATTGGTACCAAATAATATTTATCCTCAGACTTATTCTTAAACACTTCATAGAAAGATGTCTGGAAATTGAGTCATGGCGACTGCACTTCTTTTCGCTGCTTCTCCAAGTAGTTACTTTAATGTTGTTGATTGTTGTCTTTTGCCTTTTGTCACTTAGAACACCCTGTGTTACATGGAGTGATCAAAAAGCAGCAAAATATTTCAAGCAAAAAAAGAAGAAGTCCAATTGCTACAACTCAACTTCCAGTTGTTGTTATTAGTTGCAAAGTCGTGTCTGACCCATCGCAACCCCATGGACAATGTTCCTCCAGGCCTTCCTGTCCTCTACCATCTTCTGGAGTCCATTTAAGCTCACACCTACTGCTTCAGTGATTCCATCCAGCCACCTCATTCTCTGTCGTCCCCTTCTTCTATTGCCATCAATCTTTTCCAGCATTAGGCTCTTCTCCAGTAAGTCCTTCCTTGTCATTAGGTGGCCAAAGTATTTGAGTTTCAACTTCAGGATATGGCCTTCTAAAGAGCAGTCACGGTTGATCTCCTCTAGGACTGACTGGTTTGATTGCCTTGCAGTCCAGGGGACTCACAGGAGTCTTCTCCAGCACCATAGTTCCAGACAACTCTACAAATTGTCATTGTTTAGAAGTACTGTAACTTCTAAACAAGCCTATGATTTGGAGGCCACAGACATAATGTGACATTTCTCCAAATGGTTTCAACTAGAAAAAAAAAACAATGGTCACACTTCTGTTTTTCCCCCTCCTTTTAATTTTACAGAAGGAAAATGAAAGTAGGGCTCTTTTGTATTTGATTCTTGTCCTTTGCCACTTAGAATACTTTGTGTTGCAGAGCAAAACTTTTCGCACCAAAAAAAAAAAGAAAAGAAATTCAGTTTATCATGACTCAACTTCCGGATAACTCTGTCTGGATGAGTGAGAATCTTCATCTTCCTATAAAGATATTAAGTCTGAGATGAAATTAATTATTGTTTCAATACATACTCTGCCACTTTGTCAACAGGAAGCTCAAGGTGCCCAAGAATTTAAAATAAAATAATTTTAAACATCCTTCGAACCACAATTAAATTATTTATTAATGTAGCTCAAAAAGCTTGGCTGAAATGAAAGCAGAACAAGTGGGGCAAAATCCTACTGTTCTCAGAATGCATTTGGAGTGGTGATGGTGAAAAGCATGTGACCATTACTCTTCCAAAGTCATGCCTGGAGTTCACACTGAGAGTCCTTTAGATTTCCCAGTGGTTTCCATGTTTCCCCTTGAGCAAGAAGGTTCTGCCACAGATTACCTCCCACCGGCCGATACGCTCCCACAGAGAGGGCCTCCTCAGGGTGCCGCCAACCAGACAGTGTCGGTTGGCGACCCCCCAGGGGGAGAGCCTTCTCTGTCGGAGCGCCCACCCTCTGGAACGAGCTGCCCCCAGAGATCCGGGTGATTCCGGATCTCCCCTCCTTCCGCCGCGCCCTCAAGACTTGGCTGTTTCAGCAGGCAGAACTGGCCTAGGGGTATTTTAATTGGTTTTAACAAAATTTTAATAGAGCGGCCAATTCAAATATTTATTTTTAATTATTTTAGATTTGTATTTGGTATTTATGTGGGATTGTTTTAAACTGGCTGTAAGCCGCCCTGAGTCCTCCGGGAGAAGGGCGGGGTATAAATGAAATAAATAAATAAATAAATTCCCCTTTTTCACACAATGCTCTTCTACAGACCACCACAAATTATGACTCACCAAGTCTCACATGTATAGCTAAATAAAGTTGATTTGTTCCAGACTGGCCCCCATAATTAGATGGTGAGTACATTAGCTTTGTAAATTAGAAGCTTCACAGACTTATCCTAAGGTGATATCTTTTCAAATAGGAAAATACCTTTGGGATCCAACTCACACATTTAAAATTATGTTCTCTGCTGCTCTTTACCTACAGTCACACACTTTCTTAAACATTCCATGACAAGTTATTAGTTATCTCCATAACCCTATTAACATTCAAAACTCTGAGAGCAATTGCCTCATTTATACTGGCCTTTCCTATATAATCAAAAAATTAATAAATATTGTGTGATATTAAGAGATTCATCATCTTAGTTTTTATTTGGCTTGCAGTATGGGAAAGCCCTTGCTTTTCACAGATCAGACTGTTGTGGCTTTTCTAATTTGTTGCATAATTGTGGGGCAGGCACTAATAGCTAAAGCATCAGTCAGGTTAATCAGTTCTTTTCACTCTTTGGGGGGAGAAAAATGAAAACATCTCTGCGCAAAATGAACTTAGCTAGCAGTGACAGGAGAAATATCAGAAGTAATACAGTTCTCGTATGAAATTGATTGAGTAGTACTTCTTCTATTAGTAACAGGTGACTACTTAAGTTAGTAATAGTGAAGTTTTCTGAAGTTGTGACAAATTATCTTTAGAGGATTCAGAGTCTTTTTTAAACCTGGAAAAATGGAGCAGAATAGTCTTTTCTGCCTTTCACTGAATTTTTCACTGAATGCTGTATCAATATATTTTTTTTCAATTGCCTTTTGCCCAAGCAATAGAACTTCCTTAGGTTAATTCTGATGCAACTGGTCTCAACCGAGAGATCATTTACAGTTACAGTAGTGATGAAAAAGGACAGGTCCTTACATTTATGACTGTCATAGCATCCCCACAGTTGTGTGTTTGAAATTCAGGCACTTCACAATCAGTGGGTGATTAGAACCATCGCAGCATCCTTTGGTCATGTGGTCATCTTTTGCACGTTTCATAGCCAGCATTTTTTTTAATATATATATAATTCTTATTAAAACTTTTAAATAATCAATAAAAAAGTAAAATCGCCAACTTGTGATCATGTGATGCCTTGCTTAATGGCCATGGGTGACTCATTTAACAACCATGGCACAAAAGAGGTCATAAGTCCATTGCGGTCATGCGATATCTCACTTAATGATTACATTGCTTAGCAATGGGGTTGATGGTCCGAATGGGGATCATTGTTTTTACAGTGTGTGAAGTTCTAGTTGCTGGATTACTAGGAAAACACCTGGGAGATTATTCTGAGCAAATTATGCTACCCTGATTTTTCTATGCCTATTGCTTCTCATTATTTTCTGAATGAACTTGCAAATAATTTGGGAAAAAAAGATCATAAAATTATAATTGAGAGCAGTGACCCAAGCTGACAACTGGGGTAGTTGCGATGTCTCATCATCTGTAAAAATATGTAGAATTTTCATCCTCCATTGCACTTAAATAATTATTTTGGCTGAAATAAAAAAAAAAATTAGAAGTTACAAGAGAGGTATATGAGCTCACTTGTGTCATATGGGTTTGAGCTGAAAAGCGGGCACATGTTTTCTATCTTGTTCAACCATCCCATCTTCCTCCCCTAGTCCTGCCATACACAAAACACACAAGAGAAGCTTTGATCACACCTTCATGCCCAGTTTCTACCATTCGCTATGGACATCCCTGCCTGAGATCCTTTTGTCCCTTCCACAAATTATTGTCATGGTTCAGAAGTTTTACTGTAAATGCTAAACAAGACTATGATTTGGGGGCTACACACATAATGTGACATTTCTCCAAATAGTGTCATAGTTGGATGAGAAAACACAATGATCACATTTCTGATTTCCCCCATCATTTTAATTTTATAGGAGGGAAATGAAAGTAGGGTTCTTGTGTTTTTGACTGTTGTCTTTTGGCATTTGTCTTTGTTGCATGGAGTGACTGAAAAGCAGAATGACTTCCAAGGAGAAATGAGACACAGAGCAAATAAATCCTAATAAAATATGACATCAAGAAAGCTAACTAAAACTGATTACTAAATTCAGGGGGTGTAAATTCTTAGTCTGTGATAAAAAAAATCATATCAGTGGATCACTCAGACATCATATCTTTTCCCATGTTGGAGCATTACTTTATTGTATTTAAACCAACTCTGTAATAAGAGGTGAACTGTTAATTTGTTTCTGTTCCTTTTTTTAAAAAAAAATGCTGATATCTCTATATCCAAAGAGTATCAAGAAAAGCTTTGAACTGTTCCCTGAACACAGCTCTAATCAGACATATATCTCAATTTTAATTATAGGAGAGTCTCTTCCAAGATTCTTGCCAAGCTGACATGTAGCTGACATTTGCAGACCCCCCAAATTGTTATAAGATCTGAATTTTACTCGGATGGGAGAACATCTAGAAATCCAGGGTTCAAAGATCAAGTGGGAATATCTCCCTCCCTCCCTCCCTGTCTCTATCTCTCTCTTTCTCAATATCTCTCTGTCTCTGTGTGTGCATGCATGTAGGATGACAAACCATTTGTGTATTGTTTGTAAAGAAAACTAAATGGGCATGTCATGAAGTCACTAGAAATCAAGATCAACACATAGAAGAGTTTATATTCATCTTTACAAAATAATATAGTCCAGTGTTTCTCAACCCTGGCAACTTTAAGATGTCTGGACCAACTCCCAGAATTCCCCAGTCAGCCATGCTGGTTCGGGATATCTGGGAGTTGAAGTCCAGACATCTTAAAGTTGCCAAGGTTGAGAAACACTGATATAGTACAGGATTTCCCAGCCCCCAGTCCATGGACCCACACCAGTCCGCAGCATGCCAGAAACTGGGCTGCGCAAACAAGCGAAGCCCCATCCAAGAGATGCAGGCAGCACTTGAAACCACGGTCACTCTGGTCTGTGGAAAAATCTCTCTCCACAGAACCGGTCCCTGGTGCCCAAAAGGTTGGGGGGCGCTGATGTAGTATTAAGGTGACCAACTTTTTTACAATGAAAAGGAGGACACAAATAAATTGAAGAAAAAAAATATCATAAATAAAAGAAACATTTTATTCATTGCAACAATAATACAGACAACTTGCATGTGCAAAGTTTGCCAGCCGGGTGTTTTGGCGCGCTCAGCAGCAATTCCTATTGGCTTTCGAAAGCCAATAGGGGGAGTAGCAGAGCTCATGCAAAAGTTGAAAAAAAACCATCCAAAAAAGGTGCCGGAACACCGTTCTGAGCGTTCTATGAGAAAAAAAAAAGCCCTGCAGATTAGTCTTCAAATATCAAAAAGGAGGACATGTAGGAGGACACTTTTCGAGAGAGGACAGAACTTACAAAAGGAGGACAGTCCTCCCTAAAGGAGGACGGTTGGTCACCTTAGTAGTATACACATTTCAAGTCAATGATCTGTTTTGTAACTACCTTTCTGAAATAGTATTAGAAAGAACGTATAAAATTAATTACACAATTTTTTTTATTCTAGATAACAGTCAATAATAAGTTTTCTATTAGAATTGCTAACATGACAATATCATGGAACAAAGTACACTTTAAGAGGAGATCTAATTTGATTCACCTTTTGAAATCAGAAGCAAGGCCCTTTGGGAAAATGAGAATAATTGTATTTTTGGAAACTTCTAAACTGAATTGTGTGTGGGACTAGGTGTACTTATCTGAGGTACTCAAGTCAATTCTATGCTTCGGGATTCAAGTACACATTTATATGGGATGAATGGATGATACAAAAATCCCTTTAAATCTCTCTTTTTATATCCATGAAAATATTCCAAGTTAAAACTTCACATTATTTCAGCTTTCATTTTGCTATTGTTTTACATTTCCCTCCTTAGGGAAGTTTGCACTGCATTATCAGTTTATTACATATTGTAATACCTGAAGATATGGGAAGAATAACCTCTGACAATGCATTCAGGAATGAAGCTCCCATATAAATTTAAGCAATAAAGAGTCTGCCAGCATTTCCATTTTCTGGTAGTGCACAATGTGAAGTCTTCTCTTAGTTTAATTACTGTTTTTCTTTCCAGTAAATTAGATTTAAATTTCTTTTACATCTAAAACCCTTCTAAATATTTCAATATTTAAATTTATTTTAGCTGTAGTTCATCAGTCATCAACTTGAAGGTGGGCTTAACATAAATGGCTCTTATATATTTGTGGGCTCCTTGGTGCTCTCTGAGCTTGGTGATTTTCTTGCAGACTTTTCTGCAACAAACTGTAGGTAACATCATAGCACTAGTGATATTTACCTAGTTTCATAATGAAATATCTGCAAGAAAACCACCAAGGACCATCAAGAGCATCAAGGACCCCATAGTTCCACATTGAGCTATAAATATTCTCTTCTATCTTATATATTTCCTAGCTCAGGTCAGATTTATCTTTAGTTTAGATGGACTTCTCCTGATGGGGTGTCATCTGGATTTGCTGGCTAGAATTTCTGAAGGTTGTGGTTCTAACATAGCTGGAAGGTACTAGCCTGACTGAGAGAAATACAACTGGTCCAAGCAGGAAAACAGAATTTCTCTCTTCCATGAACCAGAAGACTATAACTAATTTGACTAATTTCCAATTGCCTGTAATGAATCTCTCACCATTTTTTAAAGTGGACAGCCTTGGATTAAATTAGTTTTCATTGGCATCATACATGGAGCAGACAGTAGGAAAAGACTGGTTGTTTACATGGCAGAACAGGGGTGTCAAACTCACAACATCACATGACATGGCAAGATGTAGTGTGACTTTTTTTCCATTGCCAACAATGGGGTGGGTGCAGTTTTGCCATGACCCATCCGGCCCGTGGGCCGGCAGTTTGACACCCCTGTGGTAGAGGAATCATTAACTCATTCAGGAAGCTCTGGGCATAGATTTAAAAGTTTGGGTTTTCAATTATTGCAGTATATTTTATTTATTTCTCTTTCTGGACTAATCAGATATATCAAAACCTACAATTCTAGGGTATTTGCCTCCATTTCTGCAAGATCTCTCTCTGTCTCCCTTCCTCCCTCTCTCTCTCTGTCCATCCATCCATCCATCCACATATTCAATTTATATAGACAATTAAAACATTTAAGGACCTCTTTTCCCTTTTGAAACCTTTCCCTCTTAACAGCAGCAGAAAATTTTGGCACAGACCACTCTTGTGACATCATGATTTCACTTTTTATTTGAGGCTGAAGAAAACAAAAGTTGTCCATCCATGATTTCATTTATTTATGAAATCATGGGTTGTCCTCCTGAAAATTAATTATCTCTTGTGTCTGTACTAGAATTGATTGTTCTAAGGTAGCTCCTATTTTATGAATAAATGTGGTGGCACAGTGGTTAGAACGCAGTATTGCAGGCTGACTGCCCACTGTCAGCAATTCGATCCTGGCCAGCTCAAGGTTGACTCAGCCTTCTATCCTTCCGAGGTTGGTAAAATGAGGACCCAGATTGCTGGGGACAATATGCTGACTCTGTAACCACTTAGAGAGGGCTGTAAAACACTATGGAGCAATATGTAAGCATAAGTGCTAATGCTATTGCTAAAGGTCTGTCATCATCATAGTGTCAAATTTTGCCTTTTAGATTTTCCTGACAGTTCAATTATTCAGCCACCTTTAATAGCACGTTTATATAGTTATTAGACCTTGTTTATTTGCAGCCCAGTGCCAGTAGAATACAGGTAGAAAAGTAAAAAAAAACAGAAATGCAATAATGAGGCTAGTAAAAATGTCTGATACAGGCAACTGATGAAGCACATGCTCTATTGTTTCTGTGTGTCCAGAGTCACAAAGGCATTGTCTTTCCAGTTAGGTCAAGGGTGTCAAACTGGCGGCCTGCAGGCCAGATGAGTCAGGCATAGGCCACACCCACCCTGGCTCTGCAAAGGCAAAAAATGTCATGATTCGTCATGATCGGTCACGTGATGCAATCGAGTTTGATACCCATGAGTTAGGTAATCTTCCTGTATCACCCTTCAAAGGACAGGGAGAGCATGACATCATGCCAGACCAAATGCCCTCCAGTAGTTAGGTACTTTGAATTTAGCGAAGTATGTTATAGAGGAGGCAGTTATTAATTTAGGTTTCAGAATCGAATCTGCCCTGGCTATTCAAATGAACAGGAAATATCAAGAGTCTCATGGACCTTTGCTAATATATACTCTCATGGGAAGAAATCTGCTGTTGTTACCTCTTTGCAGGCATCTACATCCTAATTACATGAAGTACTGTGGAAATATATTTTCAAATGTCAAGAGCAGAACCTTGTACTGGCACAAATAGATTTATGCGCAGCTTCCTCAGATTATGAATTCTTTTGAAGTTATTCCTTCTGACATAGCAATGTAAAAGAGGAAGAAACCAAGCTTGCTTTAACATTCCATAAATAACCTGAATAGCTCTTGAGCGTACAACCTTTCTTGGTTTGAAGACCCCAACTGGTCTTTAACTAGCATGTAGGGAGACCCAGTTTAGATAATGGATGGGTCCAGGACCAAGAATTAGATGGGTCAAGAATAAAAGTCACATTTATGGAGATATACCAAAGAATGCTGCTGTCAGATTGATTCATGTTAATTTGTTTTAAGAAGATATAGCTTGCCTTCCTTCATTTAAAAGAAGGTCCACAATCAATTGCATTAAATGCCAATGTTTTCTGGAAGCCTGTTTAGCTGATCGGCTGTTGGCCAATACTAATGACAAGATTGCATTACACTAACACACAAAGAGATTTGTGGTTCCTTTCTCATTCTTCATTGGGATAAAATAATTACATATTTGTAATTCCCTAGTCTTTTGTTGCTGTTTAGAAAATCTGAGTGAACAAAAGCTCAGAAGACTACACTTGGATCCTGCAACATCATCCTGGGACATGTATATTTGCCTTCATTCGCTACAAATAATTCTTTGTGCCTAAATGTGGACATCTGTTTCTATTGAAATTGGTTTTAATATGCAGTTGTTTTATATAAGCTGGAGGGGATGAAAATATGGCTACAACGTGGTGCAGAGGTGCTGTCAGAACTTTGAAAACTCTGGAAAAATTGAATCCTCTCAATTCCCTTTTCCCTATGTCCTTTCTGAATGGAAAGAACCCACTTCTCTTCACAGAGGTGCATTTCTTGTAGGTCAGCAGTGATATTTTTGACAGTGTAGCATGCAGAAAATTTATTTCATCTCTATTCTTATCTACTATGGCATGTGGATAAATTGAGAGAAGTTTGCAGCACTCTCTGTCCTTAACCTTTTGGAGCATAATATTCAGAAGGAAGTCATAAAAAAGGCATTATGGAGGCTGAATTTATTCACAGACCTCTTTATAACTTGAACTTGATTTTTTGCTAGAATGCAAGGTTCAGGAAATAGATGTGGCTGTTTCTCCAAAGACAGTTATTCTATCTGCCCCATTTGCCCATATAAACCAAATGGTGCTACCAAGGCTTCATTACTATTCACAGTCGGTGCTCTGTAATTCAATGTAATTTTAATTAAAGATGAATTCTTAAACAATCTCCTCCTGCGCTACCTACAAGCATACAATTAGCTGCTTACAGCTTCTGTTGTGAGCAGTCATTTAGTGGTTCTCAAGTTAATAATTTATTTTTGGTCCCTACATTTTGCATTCATGGTAGGAAAATAAGAAGCCAATGCTATGGGTATAAATGGAGGAGAATGTTGGAGGAATTGGGAAATATCCCTAGGTATTCTAATTAATGTTGAAACACATCAAATAGTTGATTCCACAGGCGAAACTAAATGTCATTTCAACCTTTAGTTTAATGCACAAATTGCCAGTGTCACCTCTCTAAAAGAGGAACAATGACAGAAGGATGTACAGATTTGCATAACATTAAAAATAAACCAATAGGCAAGTTTAAAGACATTCCAGAATAGTTGTTATCTTAGAAGTGCTTGGGTGAACAGGTGAAACTTCACTTTTTATTTATTTATATCCTGCCTTTGTTATTTTTGGTAAATAATTCAAGGCAGCGAACATACTTAATATTCTTTCCTCCTCCTATTTTTACCACAACAGAAATCCTACCAGGTGGTTTGGGCTGAGAGAGAGAGTGATTGGCCCAAGGTCACTCAGCTGGCTTTCTTGCCTAAGGTGGAACTAGAACTCACGGTCTCCTGGTGGTTGGTCCAAAGTCACCCAGCTGGTTTTCATGGCTAAAGCAGGAGTAGAACTCACAGTCTTCTGGTGATTGGCCCCAAAGTCACCCAGCTGGTTTTAATGGCTAAGGGGGGACTAGAACTCACAGTCTCCCAGTTTTTATCGTGGTGTCTTAATCACTAAGCTGAACTGGCTTTTAGGATCTAAAGGTGATGGTTTCATGGCCAGCCTCACTTCTGTTTGTGGAGGGAGTTCCACAACTGGAATGCTATCACTGATAGCCTTTTTCCTGACTATTGAACCAAACCAACTGATACAATAGCTGACCTTAACGCATGGCTTGGAAGGCATCCAAATTAAGAAATATTCATTATATTCCTCTAAAGAGAAGACTGTCACCAGGTGAGCTACATATCCTATTTGTTTTTCTGTCCAGGCACTCTGTTATTTAGTCAGCTTATATTCTTTATTAATCCCTGAAGAACATCTGCATGGCAATAAAATATCAGAGGGTGGTGCTAGGCATTCCATGGAATATTATGATTTTCATCAGCTGTCTGAATGCAAATAATAAGAGAGCCTGTGTGTAACCTGTGTGCTGTACACAAGACTTAATTCGGTCCCCACCAATCATAGTTCTTTAAGAAACCACTGAAAGCAATTTGGTTAATGGAGAGGCATACCCTGTGCTTCAGTTGTTTAGGACTGTACAAGTGAAAAGCAGAGCTCAGAAGCAAGAAGAAAACTAATACAACCTGCCTCCAGAAGCAGTGAATGCTCCAACACTGGAAGTTTTTAAGAAGAGACTGGACAGCCATTGTCTGAAATGGTATAGGGTTACCTGCCTGAGCAGGGGGTTGGACTAGATGACCTCCAAGGTCCCTTCCAACTTTATTATTATTGTTATCATCATCATCATCATCATCATCATCATCATCATCATCATCATCATCATCATCATTATTATTATTATTATTAGGAAGTAACCTAGTTTGTTCCCTTTAACTGACAAACCAAGTTAGCTGTCTCACTCAGCTTAATAACAGAGATAACCCTGTTTTCTGCTCCTGTATCAACCAGGCCTCCTGTTGATATTTAGATTCTAAACTTCTCATGATAGAATTTTAGATTTATTTTTTTTTCTGCAAGACACCATTAATATTGACTTATATGACCATTAATACATGATCATCAGAGTGGCTTTAGTTCACTTAGAAGTTTGGAAATGTCAGGGCATTACATTGGTGTTGCTGCTTATAGTCTCTCTGTGTTTTGTCAAATAGGGGCTCTGTATTTCAGCAACAAGGGCTTATCCCTCTCCTCCTTTCTTCACCAACTAAATTAGCTCTTTTCTTTTTGTTGTTTAAAACTAATCAGTGAGGCTTCAAACCAATCACAACTTAACTAAGGAAAAACAACCAGCTCTCCTTCTCAAATATATTTGGGTATTAAGTTGGCCTATTAATAAACATTAAAGGTGTTCGGTGATCTAGATTTTAAGGGGAAAAGCTGATTCAGAGCAGACGTGGGTGTGCTCTGTCGCATCTGCCAGCACCTTCTTAAATCAAATGTGCTTTTTTTTTTCCCTAGGCAGCCGTGCAAGTCCAGGAAAAGACAAAGGTTCTTTAAGGAGTTGCTGACAGTGTGACGTCCACTCCCACTGTGCTTCAAATCAGCTTTTCCCCTTAAGATTCAGATCATTGCATAACCTTAACAAACCTTGTCCCATATATATATATCCCAGCAATTAAAGCCCAGAACTGCAATCTGAATAGGAAGGCATGATTTATTTTGAAATAAATCAACATAACTCCATAAATGCGTAAATTATTATTCTAATACAAATTTTCTATCTCTTTTCTGTTCTCCTTATAATCAATTGGATGATAAAGTTAGTGTGTTTTTCTATGCAAATGGACTAACCGTGGCAATGGAAAACTTTGTTGGTCCTGAATTTATCATGACCAATTTCATGATAAAGTTCCATGCTGAACTGATTAAGCCTCCCTTTATTGTGCTTAATCCTATTAAAAAAAAAAAAAACCTTACAGGGTAGTCCTCAACATATGACCACAATTGAACCAGAACTTCTGTTGCTAGAAAGGTGGTTGTGAAAAGAGATGCACCTGATTTTACAACTTTTTTTCCCCATGCCTGTTAAGTAAACCACAGCAGTTTTAAATGAAACGTGGTTATTAAGTGAATTTGGCTTCCCCCACTAACTATGCTTGCGAGAAGCCAGTTGGGAAGATTACAAATGTTGATCACATGACCCCAGGATGTTGCAACCATTATAAATACATGTTGGTTGCCACGTGTCCAAATTCTGATCATGTAACTGCAATGGTTGTCGCGCAAGGACTGGAGGTTACCTTTTTTTTTTTAGTGCCGTTATAACTTCAGATGGGCACTATATAAATGGTTGTAAGTCAAGGACTATTTTAAGGGATCCAGTTTTTTTCCCCCCAGGAAAACCATCTATTTTTTTAGATCCTTCAAAATTTAGACATTCTAAGATACTGCTTTGTTTTCTGGAAATCTAATGATTTTATGCTACAGATTTCATGAGTCTTGGTGGTGCAGTGGTTAGAATGCAGTACTGCAGACTACTTCTGATGACTGCTGGCTGCCAGCAATTTGGCATCCAGCAGTCTTACCTTGAGTCTTACCAGCTCAAGGTCGACTCAGCCTTCCTTCCAAGGTCAGTAAAATGAGGACACAGATTGTTGGGGGCCATATGCTGACTCTGTAAACCGCTTAGAGAGGGCCGTAAAGCACTGTGAAGCAGCATATAAGTCTAAGTGCTATTGCCATTGCTCTCCCAGCCCTGCAGCTTTCTTCCCTGATTTGCAAGGACCTCCACTCCTTTCAAAGATTATCTCTAACTACGATTCTGTCTCTTCTTCTTTCTTACCTAGCCAGATGGCTGTAGTTAGAAATTTATGACAACATTATAGGGAAACAGCTAGCTGGAAAGATAGCCTTGCAGGCATACACGGTTTCCTTGCTCATCTCCCGAGCTTTTCTTGGAAGACTTTCTTTACAAACAGTTAGGTGTGCCTGCACACATATCTTGCACAGATAGTAAGAGAGGCAACCTTTGGGAGAATTGATCAAAGTTGTTCGATATTTTGTATACTGATCTGAACAAAATAAAACTATGGAAACTAGTGATGAGGCTGTTGATACAAAGCAATCATCAGAAGCAATTACTGCTTTTTAATCTGCTATGAATTCAGGATAACGCACAAAGAAATCTCTTCAGAAAGGTCTAGATTCTCCAAAGCCATTTGTAACTTTACAAAGTCAATTTTAACCTGTGTTATTGCTCAGTTTTCTCTAGATACCAGAATTCATTTCTCAGCTGTGATCTAACTCATTTGCTCTGTCTGTATCCTGAAGATGTTTCTATCACACCTACATTTTGATCACAATTGTGACCCAATTAGTTGTCTGTAGTGCTACTTTGCACAATTTATACACAGGCCAGGGATACCAGTGTTACAGCTAAATGATTTTAGGCTCTTGACAGACAGACAGGCATCTAAAACACTGATTCCCAGAACCAGCCAAGTACCACAGCAGATTCAGGGATGGTAGATGCTATTGGAATTCTGGATTCCTTGACATTATTTGTGATCTCAGAGAGGCTATATTATTGTTGAGGAAGCAGTACATTTTCAAGCTCACAGACTGGGTACCAGTGCCAGCCTTATAGAATAGCGTCTTCCCATGATCCTAATGTCTCCAACCCAGTTAGCCTTTCATAAGGCCTTAAAACACTTAGCTGTTACCCCATTCTTTTGGCCCAGATGGTCAGGCTGTTTAATGTTGCCTTTTAAGAGTCAGATTGTGTTTGTGACCTTGCGTGTTATAGTTGGTCCCTTAAGTTACTGCTTTTAAGGCTCAGTTTTGTAAGATTGCTAGCCACATACAGTAAATTGTATACATACAAAGTTTAGATTGTCTAAGCAGCTGATATTTATCATTCTGGATTTTCAGTGCAGAATGAGGGAAAGAAACCCAGATTTCTGTAGAATGTTTCCTACAATTTGGAGGGTGGATCTAGAAGCAAGAAAAGCTGAACGGTCCCAGATTTCTGCAGAATGTTTCCTACAATTTGGATGGTGGATTTCTGTAGAATGTTTCCTACAGTTCAGATGGTGGATCTAGAAGCAAGAAAAACTGAACAGTCCCAAATAACATTAATTCTTAATTTCCATTTTTCAACAGTCATGTTTAGGCTTCAAAATATCATTAAAATGTCATGATTATCTAATGCTTATTAAAAGAAAAGACCATAATAGCTACTAAAATTGAGCAAATGAAAAGGTAAACTTGCTTGAAAATTGTTTGAATGTAAAAAAAAGTTCTTTGCCGTTGCCTTTTTCAAGATTTGTTTGGCTTCATACTCTAGCCTAGAGACCTGAGACTTATTGATGATTCTCCATCCAAAAACAAAATCCTATAATACTTACCTTTCCAAGATCTTCCAAGTTTGGATAGATATTACCTACCTCAACCAGCAGCAGTTAAAGTTGTAATAATTTATAAATGTTGCTTGGGAAACATTAAGAAAAACAGCTTGGGAAAGAAGAAAAACAAGACTTCTGTGCAGATCATAACATTCTTGAGATATCATGTTTCTTAATATTTTTCTTGCAGACATTCGAGATAGTGGGGGACCTAAACCAGTCATGGTGTATATTCACGGAGGGTCTTACATGGAAGGCACTGGAAATTTATATGATGGCAGTGTGCTCGCAAGTTATGGCAACGTGATAGTCATTACCGTCAACTACCGACTTGGGGTACTTGGTAAGCAAGAATCCGGTTTTAATTTAATATTTGCCTTGTGTGGTTCTCTTTTTCTTGATTAGAAGGTTGTAGATGTAGAGTGGATTTAGGTGTAGACATCAAGAGAACGTGGTTCATCTTCTTTTTAAGTGTTGCTCTATATTAAAGGAAATATTTTTCTTTGGTTGATTTGAATTTAACCTGCAATGTATTCTGTTCTGATGGCCAAGAAAAAAAAATCCATCTTTTGGAATTATATGTGGTTGCTGCCTGCATGTGTTTTTGCTATGAACGTTTGAGTAATTAGTTGTACATATTGTCAAGTAATTTAAAGTAAATGGCAAATGCAAGATGAGATGCAATTTGCCAGCAGACAAAAACATGAATACTGTTCTGACAGGTTCATTATGTATTTCTAGATTTCTGAATAATAAGAATGTTTGAGAAATGTTAATCATTGCCAATGTCAGCTTTTATATTTAGCGTAGCACCTTAAAGCAGAAATGTATTACTGCAGCTTAAGAGAATTCCAGATAGAAGAAGCTATTTCAAAGGGATAATATTTTGTAGCTTTAGTTATGGCAAAGTACTTTGAGGCTGTGTTGTTTACATGAATATAATCGAATTAGAAAGACTGTTTCTTAGTCACAGTATAGGTTTAGGAATCAGTTCTCCTCAAACTGGTCATAGCTGGAAAAATTAAAATATCTTTCAAATCAGTTGCAGTTTCTGGTGACTTCATGAACACATTGATGTAATTTTCTTGAAGAGAGGTCTACTGGAGTTGATTGTTGCACAATGTGGTGATTGCATGTATTTGTATTTTTATTATTATTATTCTAAATAATGAATTTGACTTTTTGTTTTGGGAGTTCCTCTGAAGCTCATCATAAGATGCATTTAATTCTACTGGCAGTTATTAAACATTTTAGAAGCATAAGAGTATGTGACATAGAGTGATGAAGTGATGTGTGATTTGTAAACTCTGGTTTGCCTTAAACTGAGGGAAGATTGCTTGGTTATGTGGCTTAACTTTAGTTTGTTTCTTCAACACCCACACTCAACTTGGGCTTGATCTTGTGGTTTCCTGTTGTTGGCTCTTCTGTGGAAATCATCTCTTTGCTTTTATTGGGTGATTAAAAAGGATGCACTGGCCTAAAGACTTTTAAAAATGAGATTTCACTTCCCTTGGTGTTGGCCTTGAATGAAATCAGTCTTCAGTTCTTGAAATGTAGGGAATCTATTTATTTCTTCACCTGGGAATCCTTCCCTTTTTGCTGGCGAAATGAACAATGCAATTTAATAGTTGTGTGTAACACAAAGTTCATTATCCAGACCTTTGCTTTGATTTGTATCACATCTTTGCATGACTACTTAATGTATTCCTCACTTTCTCAGAGCAATTAAATATTGACTCAAAATCTCTAGAGACATGTTATGCATTAATTTAAAACTGTGTGTGTGGTCAGCTTGCAAAATCATCTTTCCGTTTAGCATAAATTTCTGGTTTCTGTTTTGTGTGTTTCTGGGTACAGGATGCAGGACAGCTCTACTTATAGTGCATACAGCCATTACATTTTAAATCTATAAATCAAACGGCAGCAATATAAATGAGGGTGGTTGAGGAGGTAGATACATTATCTAGAATAGAACAATGTAATTATAAATTTGGAGACACTTTCTACTTAAAAGAACAAAAGTAATTATATGCAATAGGTGGTGATATACAACCTTGTCACATGTTTGTTAATCCAACTGATCGCCCTTAGTTTCCCTTGCTTAATGGATCAGCAGTGTGATAGTCATACTACAAAGCTTTGAAAAGAGACAGAGAAGATTATATTAGTCAAGTTTCTCCTGAGCTCATTACAAGCTGAACCTACAGCTCTATTGAAATGTAAGCCCAGGTAATCATGGATTCACTGACTGCGTTTCATACTGGTTTTCATTTCTCCATATTTTTCCCTCTAATATATATTTTTGAGGAGATGAGGTATTAAGGAAGGATTGGGGGAAGAGGACTGATATATCTTCAGTTCATTCCTTCTGTTGTTTTTACTGTTTTTATTGTTTTAAAATGTTTTTAATATTTTTAATGGATGTGTGTATGTTTGTGTGTGTGTGTGGATGGTTTTAGTGTTTTTGTTGTTTTTACTGTTTTTATTGTTTTAAAATGTTTTCAATATTTTTAATGGATGTGTATGTATGTATGTGTGTGTGTGTGTATGTATGTATGTATGTATGTATGTATGTATGTATGTATGTATGTCTCTAATTACGTTAAAAATTCGAATCCTGGGTAATGCCATGTAGTAAAAACAAATAAATACGAACACCAGGATAATATCAAACTAGGATTTAATAAAAATGCTGAGCTTTTGCTGGCCAACACTGCCGGCATCATCAGAGCATAAAAACAAGTCAATGGGAGTTCCCTTTTTATAACACCGGCCGATTTTGCGCACGACTAGGTCCATGAGCCTAGTCGTGCATCGTCTCGCACCCCCAGGAGGTGCGAGCACCCCTGGTTGGGAACTCCTGCTGTAGACCAAGCTTGGCAGGAGTGATTGAATTGTTACAGGAATAGTTTCAGAAATGATTACCCAGGTTGGAGAAAGTATGAGGAAGAAATGCAAAATAATCATCTTGCTTGAATTTTGTTTGGAATAAGAAAATGTGAATAAACTATGGAAGGCTTTCGAGACTCTGTTATTTTATGTTTAATAATAACAGCATTTCTTGTTTTCCTGCTATTCCTATTTTTTGACTTTGACTTCCCCAAAGATTTAATACAACTTGCCTTTCTGGGTAACAATCTTCCAAATCAGCTTACAAGTGTTATAGAAATTGCAAATAATTCTACAATGAATATTGTAGAAAATCAATTAACAGAGCAGCTGGGGTGATTATTCTGTGAAATACAAAAATCCAACTTTGTAGGCTTCTATGTGATTCTGTTTCAAAATTTTATTTTTCTGATTCATTAGGACACATACTCCAAATTCCACATACTCATTTATGAGAGAATAAATTCAAGTTAGTAATGAAAAAATTAACTATCTAGCAAATTGGAAATACTGTGTCTCTGGGATTGGGGAAGAGACTGGTTTTCTTGTACCAGCTTTTTGCACAAAGTATTACTAATTTCCTGTTCTATGGCTCAGAGTTTATCCTCCTGATATTTTTTTTATCATGACAAATTTGAAATTCATAGTCATTTCTAAAGTTTGATGATTTAAGAAATGACACTGTTGTTCATTATGATCTTGGCAGTTATTTCTAAGGACTTCAAATTTTTGAATTATGTTTGCTGTCCTGAATTGAAGCAATATAATTTTAAATGATTGCTGAAACTGTACCAAGGCACTAAGAAAGAAGAAAGATCTCTCTTTTTAAATAAATAATATCGAAATATTTTTGAATACTGCATATACTAATCTGAACTGCTATCTCACTTTCAATGCTTCTATTTTCTTCTAACCAAAGCTTGGGAAATTCCAATATGAGATAGTTTAGAGCTAGCATGAATTCAACTGTGATACATCTGTTCGTCTTGAGGATACAATCACTTACAAGTTCCCCAAATCAATTGTTCATGACTCTCCTAACTACTGCATTGATTTTGGGAATTAAACAATATATAAATGAGGCCTAACTCTACAGCTTCTTAATATATATTTGTCCATATTCTATGGAACAGGTAATATGGGAGTACATGGAGGTAATGATTGATTCAGAGAAGATTAACATGCTCTGGATAAAGAAATTGACAATTCATTTCAAATGGTGTGGCATTCTATTGAAGAATAAGTGCACAATTTGAAACCCCATAATAAGCTCTATTTATAAATTTTCCTATAGCAGAATCATAGTATCTTCTTCCTTTCACTTATTGCAGAGGGCGACAAAATGTTTTCTGATGGTGCTTCTTGTGAGAAGAGATAGCAGCATTCTCATGTCTAGCCATGGTCCAAAGAATTTGCGTACTCATCATCTCTTTTGAGGGCTTCCTAACCTTTAGAAGCTTTCCCTTCCCTTCCTTTCCTTTCCCTTCCGTGCACTTCACTTCACTTCACTTCACTTTCCAACAATTGGGATTAATGCTGATGTATCAATCACCTTCTTTGCTCCCTAGCAACTCCCTATTTGAGTTGCTGGATTCCATTGCTAGGTTAGCAGTGGAGTGCCTGAGGGAGATGTTCCTTGGGGACTTTAATCTGCCACCTAGCAATGTTGTATCTAGATCAGCTCAGAAGTTTGACCTCTAAAATAACCATGGACCGGTCCCCTATGACAGAAGGCTAAACATTCACTGAAGAAGGCTGGTTATTAGATCTGTTTTGTTTTGGTCTCAGATCAGTTGCAGTGTGATTTGGTAATGGAGGATTTTATCATTAATCTGTTTCCCTAGACCGGTAACACTGGTTTCTCTCCGCCTCATTGGGATCACCCATTTCCAGAAGAAAAAAAGGGACTATTAGCTTGGCTCACCCCAGGGGATCGATAATCCCTGTTAGGTTCCAGAGGGAGTTTCAGGTTCTTCCCAAGGACCTGACAGGTACTTTGGCTCTGGACCAGATTGCACCTATGCACTCTCTGTGCAAATCCTACACAAGTTTCTGAATTGCTTCTGCTGTCCAGTATGATTGAGTGTGTGATGAGTCGCCTCTAGGTCAGCAAAGAAATCTAATAATTAAATAAATAAATGATTAAGTGGGGGCGTGTGCATTCTGGGTCCCATTGATTAAACAGTGTCATCTTTCAGAGACCCAAGAAGTATGATTTCTAAGTTATGCCTTCTGGAATGACATCCCCCAGAGATTCATATGGCACCCACCATTGTGATATTCAAAAAAACAAAAAAATCACTAAAAATTTTGTTCTTCCCAAACCTTGGAATAGGGTGTTTTTGGACTCCTCTTTAGTTAGGTTTTATAGCTGGTTGTATTGTCCTTCCACTTCACTATGATCTCCTCTTATATGAATCATTTAAAAAAAAAATAAATTGTAAGCTGCCCAGAATCACTAATAGGTAGGGCAGCTTCAAGATTATATAATAAATACAAATAAATTTTTACATTGTTATTTCCCTGAATGTCAGTCCATATATAATACACATCAATATGTGATTCATTAATAAATTGCTAATAACATCTGTTTGAAGAAACCACTGAGTAAAGGGTTATCTTTCCATTTCCAAAAATAAGGTTTTTCAGGGATAAGAAACTTTATTTAAATGTCACCTCCCAAGTTCAATACATATAGTTCATAGAATATAGTTCAAAAGAATAAGTACATCTAATAATACTAAAACTTATCTCAAAATGTAATTATCATATGTAATAACCTCTGCTCAAAATCGAACAATTATAGGATGTTATACAAACATATATTTTAATGAAGCATTAATCTGATTGTGTATTAAGCAATATTATGATTTACTCAAACATTTTCTGTGTATTGTAAGCACCGGAGAATCCAGTAAAACATACATACATACATACATACATACATGTTTTGTTTTATTTACATGCATACATAAACATACAGACACACACACATATATAGTGTGTATATATTTGAATGAGACATAAACTAAAATCTATAGCAGCTTTTGATACTGATGTCAGTTTCTCATACGATTTTCTAATTCTTTATTCCATTTATAAATTAAAGTTTACATATGATTAACAGCATTTTATAAAAAATTATCGGGTTTTTATTGCAGTGATGTTTGCTATCATAAGATTTAATAATCACTTGTAGTAGATTAGGCTGAAAATGCCTCAGTCCAAATTGGGATGTCAATTGATGTTATAATTGGAAAGGCTGCCATTAAGCTGTACTCATGATATTTGTGAAAAAAATACTGAATTCTCACCAGACCTCAACATTCTTGCATAGAACTTATGAGATTGAATTCTCTGAGACTAGAAATGAAAATGTTTTGAAAATATTGCCAAAAAAGAACAGATGGTCATTTTTGTGATATCAAATAAGCAACTAGCATCCTTTCCATTAAACTAAGACTCAAGAATAAGATCAACGATAGTAGGAGGAACCACTCCTAAGATATTCACTGATAAATAAGATATCAGTTTTCCAGTTTTTCTAATCTAAGCCCCTTGATCATTGCAATAAAGCACCTTGTTCTAAATTTATGAGAATCGTGCTATTTTGGGTTTGAACTGCTATAAAAAGCTTGACATTTTATGAACTTTCAGGATTTTTGTGAGACTTTGGGCATTTGGCCAGATTTGGGTGATCTACAAAATTTTGATTGTACTATTTGTGGACACAGAGTTGCCAATCCTTGATATAAAGTCTGTATTTCCGAACTTGTCCTTCAAGTTGTCTTTAATGATGGTCACTTTCATCAGCCTGTCTTTACCCTAAATACAGTCCTTCCTGAAGCCATAGTCATAGCCATGTTGGTTGAAACTAGTTTGCTGCCCCTATAAGGAAAAAAAACCCTTTGATGTGTAGCAAGTCACACAAATAAATAAACAAAACATTAAAGTAATGTGAAATGTGTTTGTTTTATCTGAATTTTCAACACTGAGCTTTCACAACATTAGCACAGTTTAATTGCAATTATTTATTTGAGATGTGTGTGTGGGGGGGTCTGTGTTTATTTCAGACATCAAATATTTTAGGTGTTTTAAAGTTGTTGATGTTTCTTAATTGCCTTATGATTTTAAAAGTGTGATTGGGTTATAATGGAAGTTGCCTGAAATTAAGTGTCTGCTCTTCTTCCCCATTTTTAATGTAACTTTAAAAAAGTATTTTAAATCCATCACATAAATCCATTGATTGTAAATCTATCCATCCCTTTTTAGTATATGAGGCAGGTCATTTTTCTAGGAGGGAGTTTTCATTCTTCTCTTCCTCACAATGTACAGTAATGGGAATTTTTTGCAATCAAATTGTGATACATAGTGGTAGGCTTCTCCTAGAGAAGGCAGGAGAAATTGTAAATTTGCCTCTAATTTCTCTGGGGTGTGATCATGCCATGAAAATAAAACTAATTGAAATCAGTGGAATGTACTGATTGATATCCCCAAGTCAAATAATTCATTTTAATTAGTTATGCAACAAATGGGATGCAATGGCTTAGTGGTTAAAGATACTGAGTTTGTCAGCTGGGTTCGAGATCCAATCAACGCATGATGGGGTGAGTTCCCGTTTCTTGCTCTAGCTCCTGCCCATGAACCAGTTCGAATGCATGCAAGTGTGAGTAGATAAATAGGTATCACTTTGGTGGGAAGGTAGCAGTGTTCTGTGAGCCTCAGTGTATAGTCATGCTGACTCAAATGTCTTCAGACAATGCTGGCTCCCTAGGCTAAGAAACGGAGATAAGTACCCCCCGCCCCAGAGTTGGATATGATTGGATAGGGAAAACCTTTACCTTTATGCAACAATGACTTGCAATTCCAGCTTCAATGCCTAGCCTAATTCTTGATAATCAACCCCAAAAGTGTTGCTTGAAAGGGAGGGAGGGAGAGGGAGAGGGAGAGAGAGAGGGAGAGAGAGAGAGAGAGAGAGAGAGAACAAACCAGTTTAATGCATATTGATCCAATTCTTAATTCCAAAGTCTACATGTAAGCCAGAATTCAGTTATATGCTAATATTCTCATTTCTTCTTCTTCTTCTTTTTTTTTAAAAAAAAGCATAGTAGAGGGAAGAGATGTGCAGAAAGAAAATATTAGAGATAGAAATAATGGCTTGCCAAATTGCATGTTCTAGAAGAAGTGCAGATAAAAATGTATAAGATAGACAAACTGTGTAAGAAAAGGCATGTGAAAAAAAAACTAATCTAAAAATTGAAAAGAATGAACCTGGGGTATGAAGAACGAGGAGCTGTACAAAATCAAATAGGACAATGTTGCATCTTCTCTGCAGTCTCCCATTGCTCATCCATTCCACAATATCTTTAGTGCTGAACTTGCTGTGCTGGAAAATGTCATGCAAAACAAATGTTTTTATTTAATTCATTTATTAAACTTGCATCCTCCTGCAAGCTGACAATTCTTGGAAGCAGAATACAGAGTATCCAATATACAAAAGTTAAAGTATTCCCAGCATGATTAAAGTGAGTAACACCATAAAACCCCCACCAAGAACAAAAATTGCACTACAGAAGTTATAATCTTTTTTACATATCAGAAGTGGATAACTGCAGGAGCAAAAAAAACAAACCCATTATCGTCATGCCAATGATTGGACCTGAAGGTTAATTCCTAGGCCCATTTGGGGGAACTAGCTATCTCATGCCTCTGTTCCCAGCACTTATACTGTATTTCCATTTACTGATGTGCTTAGACAATAACTTATAAAGGGACACAATAATAAATCCAGCCCTGTAAGCTTATACTTGACGAGCAGTGCCTTAATTGTGAAGCCTCTGTTGACACTTTGTTCACATCCAGCATTATGATTATTCCTTACCCCTAACAAATAAGGACGATATTTTTAATGAAAGATCTTTTTGTCTCTGTGCTAAGATTGTTGAAATAACAAATCCTATGCACACTGACCATTTTCATAACAGAGAATACATTGAACAATCTGATATCCTTGAATTCTCATGTTTCTAAAGAAAAAGAAAAAAGTGGTTGTTAAAATGGGTCACAAAGGGGCATCTATGCCAAAATTGAAAAAAACTCGTATTTAACTGCTTTAAGCTCTTTAAATTGTTCTTTCAGACTTCTAATTCACTTGAGAGAATTTTTAGAGTTTAAGGATCCTTCCTTCCTTCCTTCCTTCCTTCCTTCCTTCCTTCCTTCCTTCCTTCCTTCCTTCCTTCCTTTCCTCCCTCCCTCCCAATTATTTGAGCAAGGAAGTTATTGTGATATAATTACTTGTGCTGGGATAGATTGGCCAAAGCCAACATTTCTTCCTCTTCCTATCTCTGCCATTTTTATATCATTCTTTTCTCTCTTAATTTCTCCCACCTATGGTAACTGGCTGATGAATATCTGATCTAATGTACTTACTTATAAATGACAATGAAATTGTTACTGGACAGAGAGCTGAATGTGGTGCTAAAGTTACAGCATTGCCCACTAACCATAAAAGGACATACTCAGTTTTTGGCCCCAGACAACCTGAAAATATTGCTGGAGATAAGTCAATAATAATGGAATATTTTTCCCTTTCCCTCTTGTCTTTAAAACCTTTTCCCTGTTAGGCTATATTGTGCTAATGACACCCTCTGAACTCTCATTTCTCACTGCAGGGCATTTACTACAGAGTCTTGGGGACTCTTGAATCAATTAAGAAGGTGCATGAACTTCACGAGTACTTAATAATCATGAGTACTCCCATAATAATCATGTGTTGTCTGCGTTCATTGGTAATTCAGCGGTACATATTAACTTTCTCAGTCTAGTTCCAATACTACACCATCCATTGCGTCCTTGGTCCTCTCTTCTTCCGGTTGTATGCATTTTTCCACACTGGTCAAATACAACTCTTATTACTGTTAATACATATACAATTAAATATAGACATCTTCATCACATTTTTCTGGTATTATACATATCGATAGTATCAATTTATAATATCTTTTCTAGCCAAAATATATCTCAATTGCATTTGCACTTAAAATCCATTTATTCAATCAATATCCTGTTTTTCCCACTTTTTTAAAAATTTAATTTCCCATCAAAACATCTCTATCACTTATGATTTTCTCATAATAAATTATTTTGGGGTAACCAAAAACTTCCCTTATTCAAACCCTTTTAGAATTTTCATATTTCCCATCTCATAAAAGTATAATATTCTAGTTACAAATCCTATCCTTCTAATTATAATAATACTTTTATTTCTAAAAGTTATCTATTTTCTTAACTATATTCAAACATCTGTTTAATAGTATAAGACCCCATCTAATAGGTCAAAACCTCTATTTTCTTCAGTCTTACTCAGTCTTTCTTCCTTTGCCAAATAACTTTCCAAGTTAGTGCATTTGAATCCTCAAATAATTCTTCCTCTGTTTTTGTAGAAAATTGTTCTTTTATCTCATTTGTCTATTTTTAGTCTCGTCATGAAATAAAACAATTGTCTCTTGGATTGATTTTAACATAGAAAGAACTTCTTTCTGAGATTCATTAACATTTTCTTGTTGGTATATCAAGCTGGGGGCTTCAGAGACAAGTGTTAAAGATAGTTTGTTACCATTTGAGGCTACATATGGAACACCCATTTTGTTTTTGTATGTCTTTTGTAGCATTTATAGTCCAATAGGGTCCCCAACACAGATAAGCAGCCCAAGAGGTTTTTTTCCCTTTTCCCAGCTGTGGTCTGCAAAAGTGAAAGTTGATTTACTTACAATTTTCTTGGGTAATAAGGTGATATTTCTTCCTTTTGTCCTTTCTGCCTAAGCAGATTTTTTCCTCATACAGTTTCTCCACACAGGCAATATTTAACAGGCACGTCATATTTGCATTGATTCTCTAAGACACTTATGGCAGGAAGAACCTTAACTTAAACATGACCACCTGGGATTAAATCAGATACCAACTTGAGTCAAATGGAATTACTTAGAACATGGCTTTTCAACCAGTGGTATGGGTACCACCTGTGGTACATTGGCACCTGGCAGGTGGTACACGACCATCCTAGAAAAGTGGTAGTGGGAGAGGGGAATGAGCTGAACTGGTAGCAGCACCGCACAAGCCTGAGCCAGAGATGGTTGGAACTGCAGGGCTGTCAGGGCTCAGCGGAAGCACCAGGATCAGCACTTCTTCGGGGCTGTCAGGGCTCAGTGGAAGCTCCAGGATCAGCGCCAGGCTCCAGCTGGAGCTCAGCGCTGATCCTGGCGCTTCTGCTGAGCCCAGAAGAAGTGCCGATCAGCTGGAATGTTGCAGCATCTCCAGCGTCTTGTGATTTACATTCAGATGCTTGGCAACTGATTCATATTTATGACGGTCACAGTGTCCCAGGGTCATGTGAAGTGACCAAAACCTGCTGCAACCACCCATCAGATGGGGGTAATAAAACCCAAACACCCCCCCACTCCACCCCCACTGCCAATCCTCAACAGAAATGCTCACAACAATGAAAACTTCGGACAGGAGGAAGAGCGCTGCCGGGCGGGCAGGCAGGTATCTTGCTTGGCTGTGGCTTGGGGGCACTTTTTTTAGTGCTATTGTAACTTCGAACAGTCACTAAGTGAACTGTTGTAAGTCGAGGACTACCTGTACTTTATCACTTTTTTCCTTTTGGGGGGGTCATCAAATTGTTGACACCTTGCTGGGCGACTGGTGGTACTCGGATACTGCCATATCCTAAAAGTGGTAAAATGGGTGAAAAGGTTGAAAAGCCCTGACTTAGAAGACACTTTTCCACTCACATAGTTAGTCCTATCCATATTTGGCTGAGTGGAGTTTCAATTTTCCTTTCCTTTTTGTCTGCTCTGGTCCAAGAGCTGGAAACAGGGTTAAATCCTACAGCCCTGTTTTCCCCTCAATATGAAGTATTCAGTAAAGCTTGAATAAGGAATTCATTGTTTTTTTAGAGAATGTTACAGTTTCCTATGTGCTGGTGGAAATTAGGTATAAGTAATTCTCCTCTAGATCTAAATAATGTACCCAATCAACTGATTTTAAAAAGCTAAGCAGAATCCAACTGGATGAGCAATCGCAAATAAATGGCAGAGCTATAAACTAAATCAGCCCAGATGATGGCCAATGGCAAATGAGTTTTAGGTGCCCCATCCATTGAAGGAGGTGATTGTCTAAATTTTACCATCTAACTAAAATCTTCGGTGAGATGTGTCAAAAGGTGACATATATTAAGAGATAGATTCTGAACATATTATTGCTTCAGATTTTCTGAAATGTCTTTGTACACCTTTCACGGTCTTTTTATGTTTGATAAGATGAACAAACTGTTTTAGGGAGTCTTAATTTTCTGTATGCTATCTTCAGAGTCCTTGAGGACTGGCTGGTTAATAAAGAATGAATGGGTAGTGATGAAGTCACCACTTCATGGCATGTGTTTGTGAAATGTTTGTTGCCTTCAGCTGCTATGATTTATTTTGTCAACGTTTTTCTTGAAACTAGTCAATCCATCAAACTGTTACATTCAAAGTAGGTCACCCTTTAATTTTATCTTTGTTACAATGAAGTCAACAAGTTTGTGGTTAAGCCATTGCAATGGATCGGTCATATCTCAAGGGTGCTTTTTCAGGAGGCAACTTTCGTATTTTTCTTTGAAGACATTTCGCTTCTCATACAAGAAGCTTCTTCAGCTCTGACTAGATCAGACATGTCAAACACAAGGCCCAGGGGCCAGATGCGGGCTGCGAAGTAGTTTTATGTGGCCCGCGAAGCCATCCTGGAAACAGTGAGGGAACGGCCCCCACTGCCTTGGCCCTGGCCCAGACCGGCCGTGAGCCAATGTACAATTTTGTGGTGGCCATCTATGCTGAAACGCATTCAGTCTTAGCTCCACAAGGCCGTCTGGAAACAGTGAGGAACCAGCCCCTGCTGTGTCAGTCCCACCCCTGGGTGCATGCTGGGGAGGTGTCACCCTTTGTGAGGAATGAAGAAATGGACCATGCCTCGGCGCTTGCCCCGGTTCCATCCCCTTCTGCCAGAGACCCTCAGATCTGTCCCACTCCTGCCCAGGCCCCCACAGGCACCCTTGACGTGAACAATGTAGAGCTGGCCATGCCCACCCAGTAGGCCACACCAACTCCATCCACGCCCACCCAGTAGGCCGCACCCACCCTGGCCACACCCACCCGGCTCCCTGAGGGCAACTGCAATACTGATGCGGTCCTCAATGAAATTGAGTTTGACACCCCTGGACTAGATGATGGGGAATGGAAGGATTAAAAACAAACAAACAAGAAAGTCCAGTTGCCTCCTGAAAATGCACCTTTGGGACAACCGTGACCTGGATGACTGAGAATCTCCATAGACGGAAGGGTCACATCCATTTTCTTTTTATGGGTACTTGAATTTTTTTTCAAATTCTGATATGAATGTTCTGTGTTCTTTTGCATTAATCTGGTCATAAGGTCATATACTGTATAACTTTACCTGTGCGCCTATTATGGGAGTTGAGAAACCAATGTTTGTCCTGATCTCAGCAAAGCGAGGGAGGAGCTGTCCAGCAGTTCAGCAATTAAAAAACAACAACATTAGATTGACTGGAAGGGTAACTTCAGAAGATTGCTTCATCAGGCGCAAATCAATGGAAGCTGCAGCCATTGGTCATTTCCAGGCAAAATTTGAAAGTAGTTTTAGTTCACTGATTTATTTTCTGATATTTATTTCATTGACTGATGTGTTAGTAATAATCCAACTGTATTCAATTGAGTGAGGAGACTGGCAATAATTAAAATGAAGAACATAAAGTAGAAAATATAAACATAAATTACAAGTAGTTCACAAATTAATTTATATTTACAAGGCTGGTGAAATATTTGAACCATGTCTGCCCTTCTAATGGCAGAGAGACTGAAAACCACTTTCTAAGGGAGAACATTCCAAACTTGGGAGTGACCAGAAAACCCTTTCCTACTTGTTAGATGAACAATAATGGGTCATTTCAGGCATCTGCAGAAAATCATCTCCTACAGATCTTATGTTCGACAGGTTTATATCTGGAGAAATGGTCCCTTCTATACTAAGTCTTAAGCTATTTAAGGCTTTAGAGATGAACACTATTATCTTAAATGATATATGAGTGCAATTGATAATCAGTAATATTCAAATTAGCCATTACAGACAGTTCTCAACTTGCAACCATTTGTTTAGTGACTGTTTCGACACTGGCACTGAAAAAAGTGACCACTTTTCACACTTATGACTGTTGCAGCATCCCTTTGGTCATGTGATCAAAATTTGGATGATTGGCAACTGGTTCATATTTATGAGCTTCTGACAAGTAAAGCCAATGGGGAAAGCCAGGTTCACTTAACAGCCACATGATTCACTTAATAACTGCAGTGATTCACTTAACAACTGTGGCAAGAAAAGTCATAAAATGGGGCAAAACTCACTTAACAATTGTCTTGCTTAGCAACAGAAAATTTGGGCTCAATTTTTGTTGTAAGTCAAGTACTTTTGCAGCAAAAAGTAGCCAATTGCAATTTCTACAACTTTTAAAAAGTAGACCCATAATATTGTGTTGAGATAATCAAGACTGGACAAAGCACAGATAACTGTTGTTAATCTAACTGCCCAGGAATCATCACAATTGGCCTAGTACTTACTTATATTTGTTCAAAAACTGCATTGCTATCATATGTAAATCCAGTAACAGCTGAATTCATGGAGGTAAAACTTTTTCAGGGCAGGGCAATGCCATACAGAAAAAGTTAGATTGCTATCAATCAATCTGTTTATTACAGCCGTAAGGCTAGACATAATCAAAATATATAACAACAGTAACAATTTTACTTCCATATTTACAGGATATAAAACCATCAAACAATCAATATAGTATAATCCAAAATTCTCAAACTAAAACATCGTATTAAATTTTTTTTCAGACCTTAATAATTTTGCTATCAAAATTCTGAGTTCAGTTTTCTATTTATCCTGCTTTCTAGTATCCTTCCTGATAAACCCCTACAGCTTTGATACTGACTGTAATTATGACCATTCCTTCTAAGTAGGACTCTGACACAAAGATATCTTTGCTGTTTGGGCTGTGCTTCAGTTCAGGGTCACTACAGGTAGTCCTCAACTTATGATCACATTTGAGCCCAAAATTTATGTTGCTAAGCAAAGCAGTTAAGTGAACTGTGTCTCTTTTTTTGACTTTTTTCCCAACACTTATTAAGGGAATCACTACAGTTAAATGAATCATGCAGTTGTTAAGCGAATCTGGATTCCCCCATTGACTTTGCTTGTAAGAAGCTGGCTGGGAAACTTACAAATGGTGATTACATGGCCCAGAGACTGTCATAAATTCCAACTCTGTTATTCTGTTAAATGCATGCCAGTTGCCAAGCACCTGAATTTCGATCACATGACCATGGGGATGCTGCAATGGAAGTAAATGTGAGAAAATGAATCAATTGTTTCAGTGGCTTTGTAGCTTTGAACAGTCACTAGACAATATAAGTTGATTACTACTGTAACAACTCTGGAAGGAATCCCAAGGTGGAGAGTTGGTCCTTCAGAAAAACATTCAACCAACCTAATTCTGTACTTCTGATAAACAGATTATGTTACTGATAGACTGTAGTACATGGTGGAATTTTTTCCCCAGAAATGCTTTAGGGAAAGACTTACCTAATTAGTTAAAAATGGATTGTAGGCTAATCTGTATGAGGCTTACAAATTGCTGTTAAGTTTCCTATTTAATGGTACAGTAGAAGTACTTTGTGAACATAGTTATTTTATGTCTTCTATTAGTGCCTAAATTTAGATAGCAAGATTAGATAGGAGAGCCAGTTTAGTGTAGTGGTTAATTCATCAGATTAGAAAACCCGGATCTAGTCCTGCCTTAGTCACAAAGCCAGTTCAGTGACCTTTGGCCAGTCCCTCTTCCTCAACCCTAAGAACCAGGCAATGGCAAATCACTTCTGAATATTTTGCCAAGAAAAATGCAGGACTTATTGAGGCAGTTGCCAGGAATCAAGGCTGACTCAAGGCATACACACACAACAGACATACAGACACACACAAATGATTAAACAGATTGGATGGATGGATGGATGGATGGATGGATGTAGACAGACAGACAGACAGATCTAAAATATCACAGATGCAAGGATGCATTTTTTTTAAAAGTATAAATCATGAACTTTTAAATTATGAATTCCTGTGGGGGTTTTTAAGGATAAAGAAAACCTGCTGTATCCAATATTAAGTTATTTTTCTGATAACATCTTCATCTCTCTGTCCAACATTGCCTTAGAGTCTTCTTATTTTCACAGCTCATGTTATATTGCGAAGTAAAACTTAAGAAAATGTTAAATCATTAGCATATGAGTGAGTGGCATATCTATTATCTTTTATGACACATTAAAAGTACTGTCAAGAGCTGGCATTTTATTTAGTCTGCTTCTTCAGTGCCACCTCAGGCTCTCAACCCCCAGCTCAAGCAGAAATTATAAATGATAGGTGAATGGAAGATTATATATTATTGCCTAATTAAAGATACATTAATGTGAAACTAAGGATGAGAAATTAATAGCAAAACACATCAATATGCAGCAGTAATAGAAACTGACTTGTTTGAGCCTCCTGCATTTTAAGAGCGATAATGATTGCAGTGACTGGCTAGGATCCTTTAACAATGGCATTTGACAGCTTTTCTTGCACACTGGCCAAATTGTGTGACCTACTTCATTGAAAACAGTTGTTCTAAAATGTAAGCAGTATTCAGAGAATCAATTCTTGGCTTGTTTGCTATGCATTCCATGTTGTTGCCATGAGAGCCTGTGCATGGCTACTTATTAAGGTGCAGACAATCATCCTGATATTGTCTAGCGAAACAACATGCAGTTTCAATAGGTCTGGCATTTGCCATTCCTCATACAGATTAGTGGCTTAGGAAAATAGGTGAAGGCATGGACTTATTTACACACACAAACATGTATATGTATATATTTTTTTCTTTTTACGACCATGTAATCCCTTGCTTCGTGGTGGAGTGAAGGTGATTGAATGGAGCTGAGCATTTACTGACTGGATGCCCTTCCTGACGCCTATGCGGAGTTCACAGCAGATATTTTCTCTTTGCGCCCTGATAGAGAAACATCTGTCACTGCCTAGGATTGAACTCTCAACCTTCCAAGTGGGAGGCGAGCATCTTCACCTCTAGGCCATCTGCACTGCTTATGTGGGTGTGAGTGTATTTATAAACAATACAAATTTACATAATTTTTAAAAAGTGCCTATCTCATACAGCAAATCTGGGCGGTGTACAAAAAACAAATGCTACAGTGAAATCCTGTACATGGAAGTAACTCCAATTCCATTTAAAGGATTTTCTTTCCTGATAGAGTCACAACCTTAATTAGGCTTGTGTAGCAGGTGACTTATTAAGTCAAATGCAACTCAGGTCATCAGCTCTGCACAATCATCTGTTACCTGCGTGACAATCACTTTTTTCTAATTCTCACATTTGCAAGCAAACTGAAAAACTTTACTTCCTATAAAAAAAAAAAAACTAAGGTCCTGGTGAATTGGGATCAGTACCATGGATGATATAATTCTGAAGTTCCTGGTCAAGAACTTTCAAATTCCTTAGTTTAAAAAAAACATTCTTTCTAGTTCTTTGTTGTATTCATAGTCTCCTTTGCTCTTTTCTCCTGTGCTTCTAATTTGCAAGGGGAAATGCTTGATCTTCAAATGCTCAGTAAGTGACTAAATAATTTCAGTAAATTCAGGAATATGAGGAGCATTTAAATGTGGTGAGAACTTTCTGTTAGTGGAGTATCTTCCTTTACTCCACAACAGTCTTATCCTTGGTCCAGCTGCTGTTTCTCTCTGTGTGCCACTATGCATTCATTACCTCTGCTTGCACTTGCATAATCAAATATGCAACTTGTATTGATTGCAAATGAATTATTAAACATCTGAATCTGTCCTGTTTAACACAATGTAATACTGGGGGAGAGAGAGTGAGAAAAAGATAGAAGAGGATAACCTCTTTGTTTGCAAATTGCTTCATATAGCTTGCTTCCTCACATCATCATTTTATTCCCTGTTATACCTGGGAAAAGGAAATGAATGTAATTCGTGAATGGGAGAGAAAGTCATTCCATCCATAGGTTTTATTCTAAGGCATAACTCTTATCCCAGCTTTATATACAGCAGCGGTTATTGCCAATTCAGAACTGCATTTTTCTCACCACCAGAGCTTTGGATTTTAGAACTGGAACAAATTATAAGCAAAATATAAAGGTATATAGTTTTCCTTCTCATACCCTATGAGTGATGTCATGCTGGCCACATGACCACGGAAACATCTTTGGGCTGTGCTTGTTCAGTGTTCCTTGAAATGGAGATGAGCGCCACCCCCTATAGTCGCTTATGTCTAGCAGAGTAAAATCCACAGGGACTCCTTTGATTTCTTTCTATGGATAGTATGTGTCTTCCTCAGTCTTGGGCCCTCTACCAGAGTATGCGTTTGAGGATTCTGCATGGTATCTTAGCTGTTCTTAACAATGCACTCCTCTGGACAGAAAGCTCTGATGTTGTTCCTGGACTCTGTTAGAACTATTCACTTAGTTTAGAAGTCACACCTCCAAGTCCTCCTACCACAACTGGAACCACTTTGGCCTTTGATTTCCACAGCCTCTCCAGTTCTTCCTTCAGGCTCGGGTACTTCTCCAGTTCCTTCCTGATGTGCCTGCACTTGGCACTTCTACATCTATCACCACCATTGACATCTGCTCCTCATCTACTACCACCATATCTGGTTGATTGGCCAATACCTGCCTTTCCTTCTGGATCTGGAAGTCCCACAGGATCTTAGTCATCTTATTCTCCATGACCTTCTGTGGTCATGGAGCCCACATTCATGGGCTACACCATCTGGGACTTCAGAGGGTGTAGCCCATGAATGTGCAGATGTCCCTGTACACAATGCTAGCTACTTAGTTTTGCCATTCAGTTTGTTCTCTTCTTGCCTTGCCTGTGTTAGATTGTTTTTCTCAGCATAGTCTGCACATACCTTTGTATGTTTGTGTGTGGATGGGTGTCAGACACAGAATCAGACAATGATCTATACTGCCTGAGTATTATCTTGTTTCCATCAGAACATGCTGTAGTTTTTAAAATAATTTAAATATTATTTTGCTGTTTGTTATATAAAATATCCCAATGTCCAATGGAAAGGATAGTGTTTATTGATGCCACAAATATAAAATTAATATTCTGGGTACATATCAAATTGCTATACTACAAAATTGCTTTATTTCTGTCAGAGGGATCAAGAAACTTTCCTAAAATCAGTGAAAGAGATAACATTTTCCCATTGAAACCCAGCATAACTTATGGGAGGAGCAGGGATCCAAGAAGTGTGAAAAACAGGTGGATGCTGTCTTGTTTTCTGGTAAACCCAACATTATTGAGATTTTGACTGTGGTCTCTGTTATTGTAAAGTTCTATGTCAGTTTGCCTTCAAAGAGGCTTCATAAACTGCAGTTTGTAACCACTTGTTCCCTCTGAAGTTATCTCTTCCAACTACAGGTTGGAAACAGTTCATTTAGTGACCGTTTGAAGTTGTAACGGCACTGAAAATAGCGCCTTATGAACGTTGCAGTATCCCCATGGTCACGTGATTTACATTTGGATATTTGATAGCTGCTTCATAGTTATGACAGTTGCAGTGTACCAGGGTCATGTGATCACCTTTTGCAACCTTCTGACAAATAAAGTCAATGGGGAAGCCAGATTTACTTAACAACCATGTTACTCGTTTAATAACTTCAGTGATTCACGTAACCCAGGGGTAGGCAACCTTGGCTCTTTTATGACTCGTGGACTTCAACTTCCAGAATTCCTGAGCCAGCTATGCTGAGGGGAAAGGGAGATGTTTCCAAGCTGAGCCATGCTGGCTCAGGAATTCTGGGAGTTGAAGTCCACGAGTCATAAAAGAACCAAGGTTGGCTACCCCTGACTTAACCAATGTGTAAAGAAAAGTCATAAAATGGGGCAAAACTCACTTAACAAACTTCTCACTGAGCAACATAAATTTTGGGCTCAATTGTGGTCGTAAGTTGAAGAATACCTATTTATTTAAATTCAATTGCTATGGCTCCCAGTACTAGACTTGCAAGTGATAATTTGCCTTGCTGTAAGAATATTTTTCTGCAAGAAGATTTTATGAATGAATATACTCATTTTTTCCCCTTGTGGCAATGTCATTTTTTTAGATGTTCAGAACAAGCATATCACTGAATATGGATTTATTTGCTAAGTTCTTTAGGGGAAAAGCAGGGACCTTCTGTCAAAGTATAAAAGCCCAGAAGGTAGTACTGACCTGCAGTATGGGAAAACCAGCATGAGGTGAAATTGTATTTAATCTGCAGTGTAAAGGCTGAATGGGAATTGGATGCACATGGACTCTTCTCTAACGCTGCCAGCTGGCTGATCCTAAAAATGTGCGTATAGTTGGCAGCTGTTCCCCCTTTTTTTAGTTGTTCTGTCTAGCTGCTTATTTGAGCCTCTGCTTTCAGTTAGGCACCCGTTCAAAATTCTGAGCACAGATACATCCTACATCTTTAATGTAATGCTCAACCTTGGAATAAGCCAGATGATAAGAAATTTCAACCACTCTTCCACTTAGATTTACAATGCCCCAATTTCATTGGATGCTTAATAGGATTAGCATTTGGCTTTTCCAGACCGCTTTGATTTATGGCGTTGAAATGGCTTGTTAAAAGGACTCGCACATGGGCTAGAAGAGCAAAGAGAGAAGATTGCCATGCTTGAATCTGTACCATCAAAATGACAAAACGAGTTTACAGTCAACAGTAGCTTATCGATGAGAGACGCTTAAGTGGCCAACTGCTGAGCTCTACAGGCTGAACACATGAGATGGACACCCTGAATAGATTATATGCTGGGGAAAAATGAAACATTTTTTTCCCCTAGCATTCTTAATCTGTGCCTGCCCTCCTACACTTTCCAGACAAAATGGGTGTCCATGTTCAGCTGCTTGTTTCAATTCATGTACAGTACACTGTTTTCATAATCTACTGTTTTTTTCCTAGCATAGCAACAAAAGAGTTATAAGTGCATTGGAGATGTCACCTGCCCTGTTCTCATAATGTAAAAACAGATACATCTACTGTTATGGGCTGCCAGACATTCTGGTGACATTATCTAGGACAGAGGTCCCTAACCCCCAGTCCATTGATCAGTACTGGGCTGTGACATGCCAGCATCCGGTCCGCACAAACAAGCAAAGCCCCATCTGCGGGATGCAGGTAGCACACAAAACCACACACCCTCCAGTCCGTGGAAAAACCTCTCTCCACAGAAACGGTCCCTGGTGCCCAAAAGGTTGGAGATCTGATCTGATCTGATCTGATCTGATCTGATCTGATCTGATCTGATCTGATCTGATCTAGGAGGCATGATCAGCCCTGCTGTAGGAATAGAGAACAAGATTTCAAGCTCTCTTGAAGCTTCAACATTTTATGGGGAATTTTAGAATTCAAGAGGATCTTATACAGGTAGTCCTTGACTTACGATCACAATTGAGCCCAGAATTTGAGTTGTTAAGTGAGACAATTGTTAAGTGAGTTTTGCCCCATTTTTTGCCACAGTTGTTAAATGATTCACTGCCGTTATTAAGTTAATAATCTGGTTGTTAAGTGAATCTGGCTTCCCCATTGACTTTGCTTGTCAGAAGGTGGCAAAAGCTGATCATATGACCCTGGGATGCAACAAAGCTCATAAATATGAACCAGTTGCCGAGCATCTGAATGTTGGTCACATGATCATGGAGATGCTGCAAAGATTGTAACTAGGAAAGCAATCATAAGTCATATTTTTAGTGCCATTGTAATTTTGAACAGTCACTAAATGAACTGTTGTAAGTCAAGGACTACCTGGACAGTATCTTGATCAAAGCAGAAACCAACAGATTGTCATCTGCCTTTTGCTTGAAGAAGTTTAGTGGGGAAGAGACCACCACTGTTCTAGGTAATTGATTCCATTGTCAATCTGCTCTTACCATCAAGACATTTCTTCTTCTGCTCAACTGAAATCTATTACCCTTTAACACAGGGTCTTCAAACTTGGCCCTTTTATGACTTGTGGACTTCAACTCCCAGAATTCCTCAGCCAGGCACGCTGGCTGAGGAATTCTGGGAGTTGAATTCCACAAGTCATAAAAGGGCCAAGTTTGAAGATCCCTGCTTTAACATAATCCCATGAGATATAATTCTGCCTTTTAATCCCTTTATCATTTACTCTGGGATAATCTTTCAGATAGGGAAAGATTGCTATCGCATCCTATTTGGTGTTCTGTGCTTTGTGCTAAATATACTCCGCTCCAGAGCAGTAGAAGCAAACCATCTTTCAGAAAACCTGCATATTATTGAAGACTCTTTCATAAGCTTATAGGGAATATCAGCATCCCAACAGGCAGCTTTAAAGCCAATTAGCCAAATGGTTGTGAGAATAATCACTGTTATTTTCCTCTACTCAGTTTCAAAGGGGAATTCTTTTCCAGGTGTCCACGGCATGTGATTTTGATTGTTTGGCTGAGCTGCTGTATTTAGAGCTGTTTTCAGGGATGAGCAGAAGGCTTACAGAAGCAAGTGCTTGTAATAGTGACTGGTTTATCTTCCTGCCAACGTTGTTCTCTATCATGCAGTATCAGTGCAAAATGGGGGCTCGCATGCTGAAGGTAATTACTTTCTGCAACTTGTTCATCAGAGATGGGCAACTTCTAGATCAGCGGTCTCCAACTCTTCTGGCTTGGCAGAGAGGTGGAGGCAGTGTCAGGGGGAGAGCGGATGGTTTTGCACGCATGCCACTTTCACTAATGCAGCTTTGTGCATGCCCGTCCACCATTTCTGTGGACCATTTCTGAATGGGCTATGGACTGGCACCAGGCTGCAGACCAGGGTTTGGGGACTCCCGCTTTAACTGACGAAAGGATATACTTGCATTGAAGGTGAGGGTAAAGCATGACAGCTGCAAGAGTCACAAAATTTATGTGGTGAGGTTGGGTATTCTAATGTAGTAGAGGAGATTGTCCTTAAAAAAATGAGATGTGCTAAGAAC